>NW_027103334.1:2478856-2487985 GCF_902728285.1 Clytia hemisphaerica
GGGGGGTGCGAAATATTTTTGGACAACTCAAGAGATAACTAAGGAGGTTAAATTTCATGGTTTCACATTTGAAGATTTGAAAATTTTTCGGCCTAACGACCGACCTTATTCGTATTTCATATTATTGTTTATTATGTAGCGAATTTTTTTAACCCTTTGAGGGTTTTTTTGATTTTTTGAAATATCCTCCACTCCCCCCTAGTAGATACTTTCTGACCACTCCCTTAGTCAAAGCGCATGTCATACATTTTTGGAAAGTACTAAAAAGCGGAAAAATTTACAGGTGTCAATTTTTTCTATTTTTTAAATGTTTAATAAAACAGAAAATTTTGACCTACCCTACTGTATATGACAAAATTCATTAAAAACAATAATCAAAAATTGGATTGCGGAAAACTGCTTCTGAAATTTTTCCCTTTTGATATTTTTTCATTTACTCAAAAGCAATTTGTTTAAAATTAACGTGTTTTACCCCTATCCTATTCTCAATTTCCAGAAAAAATTTTCTTTCCTGTACTCAAAAATTCAATCACGTCGTCATTTCTTAGACCCGTTAGGCTGAAAATTTCAAGTAACTATAAAGCATTTTTCAAATTGGCTGTCAGTAAAATTACTTTTGAATAACTATTGATAATTTGTGTTCGTTGAAAATATAATTGTGGGTGGAATTATTATCAAATGAATCAATTTTTTTTTAACTTTAATTTTCTTTTAATCATTGCGTGTAATTAATCCATGGACATAAAAACCGGCTGAAAACAGACTGGAAGTAATACTTTCGCAAAAAAAAAAGAATGACTTGGTTATTGATGAAATTAATTGGCTTAGATGACATCGTTGATCAAGAAAGAATGAAGCTGCCAGTTACGTGTATAACTACAAATTCAAATTTTACCGATAAGATTAATTTAGTTAGTCTCAGATTCATGATGAAGTTGGCTCAATAAAGATCGATCTCTTATTTAGCACGGCCAATTTATTTTCACGAACACGTACTTTTAACGCCAAAATATTGCAATTACTCAAATTCTCTAAATTTTCACATAATTTCACTAATTATTGCCACACGTCAAATTGGAAAAATTACAGTAGACTACGCGGCTAAACACTTGCCAAATGTTGTTTTAGAAATGAAACAAGAAATACTTGGAAACGTTTTAAATTTTTAACAGGAAAAATTTATTATACGGAAAAAAGAACAGCTGGACAAGGTGGCTTTTGGGCTCCTTCCAAAAAAAATTCCGCACAGAAAAGAAGAATGGAGCCACAATGATATTTCATTAACGTTATGACGTTTTGCTTTCTCACGGGGTACTCTCCCAAATTAATATCAAATAATCAACCTATGGACACCATGAACTTCTCTTGGAGAATATGACATTTCAGAAAGCTTTCCTTAAGAACCATTTAGTACATGTAAAATCTTTATGGTGCTTAAAGCCACTTCCAGGCAGTCACTTGTAATAAATTTCCCTTAAGAAACGGGAAATAGCATAATACGGAAAAAGTAAATATCTTTCCGCATAGAGACAATATAAAGACTCCAGATTTCATTATTAGAGGTATGTCTTTCATCAGATTAAAACGATGAGGACGTTAACAATCTTTCTGGTTTTGGGCCTTGCAGCATCAGTTGTACTGGGTAAGAAATGGTTTCTTGTTTCTTGTCAAATCCTTATAACTTAACTTTAAGTAAGTTTGCGAACAGTATCATAGATGACCCGAAAGCTCTTCTGTCCATTCACTCAGTCAGTCAAAACTTGTAAAAGCGAAAATTTGAAAATTCGAACCGGAAACATAACAAAAATAAATAAAACTTTTTTATACAGGTGGTTCAGCGTATGGACGACGTGGTGCTAAATATGACCAACGCGCTCATGTCTCCAACAAGCTTATCAAAAGTGAGTACAATAGTCAAGCTCAAAATAAATATTGATCATTTTGGGTCTTTTAACGTTTTCCAAAGTCCAGAAACTATATAATTTTCTATAAATTCTAGGTGACGATGGAAATTTTGGTTATGGAATTGAAAATGGAAATCCAGTTCTAGGTACTATTCATCTTTTCAATCAATATATATTTCATAGAGGTCAATAAACCTGAGAAATACACCTATACCTGATGCTTTCTTACTACCTCTGTTTCTTGATGTATTTTTTCTCCAGATCAATCAAAATACAAGCACAGAAAAAACCCTTATGCCAAATCTAACATTAAAAAGTTTTCGAAAAGAGAATTCAGCAAAAATCGACAAGCTTCCAGGCTATATTCTCTTTTTATAAGAACAATTTACAATAACAAAGAACAACGAGGCTCAAAAATGACAAAAAAATAAGAACAATTAGTGGACCATGTTTAGCATAGAAAAGCTAATTTTAAGCAAATTATGGGTAAATACCTCAGTTTTAACTTAAGAATAAGAACAGGATAGGAACAATTTTAGGCTCAAAATGTCAAACTAAGAAGAAACAGCCTAGTATTATCAATAATTTACTGATTCTTTTAACAAAAAGAGTGCAATACATCTCAACCATTTGCTTTAATTATAATTTATTTTGATTCCTTTTTATTCAGATACTCCTGGCGACGAAAATCCAGCTCCGGTTGAAAATGAAAATCTATTTCCCGGTGGAAACGGGAATGAAGTTCCAAGTGGAAACGGAAATTTAGTTCCAGGTGAAAACGGAAATGAAATTTCAGGTGGAAATGAAAATCATGCTTTGGGTATAATATGCATTTGAGTAACTCTACCTTTATTCAACTTTTTCTGTTTTTGTTGATATAACTGTCGTAAAAAATTACTTCGATTTTCTTATTCATTTAATTCCTAAAGTTGTCCTTGAGAAAGACGAAAGACGATACCAGAATGGTCTAAAAGGACTGAGCCACTTAAAATAACATATATCATTGTTTTCATTATAACCAGGTGGAAATGAAGGTGGTTACCAGGCAGTAGGAGAAAATTTGCTTTCGCTAGTCTCCAATGTGCTACCTAATGAAAGAGGATCATCATCTGGTTCAATGGGAAAAGGAAGAGGTGGTCGAGGAGGAGGAAACACAGCAATGGGGAGAAGCAGAGGAAACAGAAGAGCTTACGGAAGAGGCAGAACAAGTCGATCGAGCCGACGTCGTCGAAGTAGAAGAAGCAGAAGCAGAAGGAGCAGAAGCAGAAGAAGCAGAAGCAGAAGAAGCAGGAGAAGAAGTAGTCGAAGGAGCGGGAGAAGCAGAAGGCGTAGAAGAAGCAGAAAAGGTTGGCTTGGTCGTTAAAAAAAATAAACTGGAACCCTCGATATCGTGACAATGGCATTTATTGAAGAATCAACGTACAGCGGGGTCTCTTTAACTCGAACCTCTATAACTCAAAAGTTTCCTTAACTCGAACAAGTTTTATGGTCCCTTCAGTTGACCTTTTAAGCCTTACTCTGAAATTTCTTTGACTTAAATCTATGCGTGTTCGAGTTATAGAGATTCTACTGTCTTTCTAAATATCATTATGTATAAAATTTAATCATGGACTTGTATTAGTACGACAACAGTTGTATCATAATTTAAACATATAACTAGCACTACAGTAGACTTCCGGTTATTCGAAGTTCCGAGGGAAGTGGAGATTTATTTCTAATCACGGAGTTCAAATTAACCCTGAAAAACTGAAATTTCCAGCAAGGTCGTTTTTCCCAGTTGATTTCAAATAACTGGAGTGTCTACTGCAGCTTTCAGAATTTTCCAATTTTTCATTATATTATCTTATTTGTGTGTAGTGGGATATGCCCAACACATTTTAGTAAAGTAGCGATTCTTAATTTGAACAAAATACAAAAAAAAAATAACTTTAACCTTAAGAATTTATTATTTTACCGTTAAAGCTGAATTTTAAACCAGGAACGTCCCTCCAATCTTGTTAAAACTAAAGTCTATTTCAAATTAGCTGGCAGTGTTTTTTCAAACCTCAATAACTTTTGATAGAATTTGAACTAGTTAGCGGTCGTGTGCTCGTTTAATACCGACGCTTTGGAATAAGTCGATAAGGCTTCTTTTGATTTTTATATTACCATGGGGGGGGGGGCACGTTACACCAACCTCCGAAGTTATGAACTAGATGTGCCTTTTATACAAAATTTGGAACAGATGTTCCCTACTTTCAACTCGGCGACGTCATCTTGAACATGAAACCTGTCAGCTAAACGGTG
Source organism: Clytia hemisphaerica (assembly GCF_902728285.1). NCBI lineage: Eukaryota > Metazoa > Cnidaria > Hydrozoa > Leptothecata > Clytiidae > Clytia > Clytia hemisphaerica. Next base: position 2,483,047 of record NW_027103334.1, read on the forward strand.
ACATAATTGATAAAAACTTTTATGTGCTCTAAAAGATTTTCTGGGGAGTTTTAAGCAATAAAGAAAAGTACCAGGGTGGTGTAAAAATATGGGTTCAATGTTGAGAAATCTTGTGTTCTAAATAAAGTTGCTTCACTATTCCGAATTTTTACGGAAAGTTGTTTAGAAAAAAAAATATATTCTTGGGGTGGAACTGGGCATGGAAGATAAAACAAAAATTGACACTGTCCAAATAATTGAGCTCACAATTTTATATGGCTTGAATTGCAATTTGAAACGAATTGTCAGTTCTGACCCAGGTAAATGTTTTCGCAAGAATTAAAAGTTCCGGTAGCTTGTAGTTTAATACATTTCTTGACTTTCAAGCCAAATTATCATTTGAAAAAAAAGTACACATGTCAACTAAACGCTATTTGAAAGTATGCTATCGCTATGCTATCGCTATGCTATCGCTATGCTATCGCTATGCTATCGCTATGCTATCGCTATGCTATCGCTATGCTATCGCTATGCTATCGCTATGCTATCGCTATGCTATCGCTATGCTATCGCTATGCTATCGCTATGCTATCGCTATGCTATCGCTATGCTATCGCTATGCTATCGCTATGCTTGCTGCATTAGGTAATGCTTATAGCAGTTAATCCAAAACATGGGAACACAAAAAACCTCAATTCGATATTCGACTTCCTTTTCCGAAATGACTGGCAGTGCACCTCACAAAAAAACGGGATTTTTCCTTTCCATAATTGCGTAGAAAAAACGCGGGTAACGTCTGGTATAGTTTACTAAATGACTGGCAGTGCAATACGGGAAGCTGAGACTTCCGTTCAACGTAAGAAAACGTACGTAGAGTACATATACCGCAAATGAAGAAAACGTCATTTGGCAACCACATTAAATGACGTCAAGATAACCACTGAAACAATTAAATCGGCAAATTAGTGTAAATCTAATGATATAAAAAGCATAAAAAGATCACTGCATTGAATGTTGACCGTGCGCCGGTACACAGGGAAGAAATCAACATGAAGATGACTTTGAGTTTCATCACGTTATTAGTTTTATGTTTACCAGAACTGATTTTCGCTCATTCTTGGATGACATGCCCACCGTAAGTAGATTTGAAAAACAATTTTTTACGTTCATTGCCACCAAAGTACACGCTTTATGTTATCACTGGTTTTAAGGTTGAATTAGTACCTTGATGGATTCAAGTGGACTTATTTTTATTCAAATAACAATCATCGATGTTTTTTACTTTAATTTTACCAACGTCAACTGTATCCCGGGTTTATTTCCTTCTTTTTGCGACCGAAATAGACTATAGTCTAGTCTAGTCAAATTAAAAGAGCATTACATGATCCATATCAAGTTTCGGCTGATCTCAAGGTCTCTCAACGTAGTATAAAAGATAGATATCATATCATAGTTAGTTAGGAAAACATACAGTTAGAAGCACATTTTAAAGACTCATAAAACATGCTATCGAGAAAAGTTCATGGGTCAAAATTATTTTCTCTCTATCTTGGATGACATGTCCACCGTAAGAGCGTGTTTTAAGTAATATTTTTGTCACCCTAGCTAAATTCTTTTTCTTATCACCATTTTTAATGGATAGATTTCTCTGGAATTACTAACGGGTACCCAATAAGCGCCCGCACCCTTTGCTACCCGCCCAGGACAATCTCATTCCAACCACCCGTTTATCAATTCGTGAGAATGTTTTTAAAATTTATTGGGCCGCGTTTACGAGCGGACCAGGTGGCCAAGTGGTATTGCTTTTGTATAAATAAGTGTAGCCTTTTTTTCGTTCCAAAATACCTGCAGATCAATCAATCCTATTCTAACCCCATCTTGTTGCCTATTGATTGGGCTATTCCAGAAATACTCTCGGGTACCTAATAGCGGGGGGTTTGGAATAAGCAGGTGGGTTGGAAAAAAATTCCCGAAAATCAATAAGCAGGGGGTTGGAATAAGAATGTCCAGGGTGGAAAATTTTCGAAAAATTAATTAGCGGGCCACCCCCGGCTATTAGGTACCCGAGAGTAGTCTGTACCCCCTATGTTGAAGAGGTGTCCAAAAAGTGGTCTGTAAAAATCTGTAAGTCTGGTTTTTCAAGTGTAAAAATCCAGAGTGGTCAGTAAAATAAAGTGGAAAATCCAGGGTGGTCAGTAAATGAGGTTAAAAATCCAGGATGGTCAGTAAAATGAGGTTAAGAATCCAGGGTGATCAGTAAAACGAGGTCGAAAGTCCAGTGTGGTCCAAATAATGAATAAAAAATACAAGGGGGTCCTGAAAAATTGAAAGAAGAAGCCAGGGGGACACCTTTCCCAAAAAGGCCTCCTTAATATAGGGGGCACAAATCTTTTCTCGGATAGCCCATTTTTGGGGAAATGTTTTCCAAAGTTCCTTCTTTTGCTCTACCTGGAAGAATCAAATGTCTATTTCATCTGCTTTGTGGTCTCCCACCAACCTAGCTAAGTCCAACCTCTCAAATTTTAGGTAACTGAGCTGTGCTAAGGAAAAATCAAAACAAAGACTTCCGGTTAATACAAACTGACATTAACCCGTAACAATTATTGCATTATTATATGCCTTATCGGGGAAAAATGCCAGACTTTATCAGGGGGGATTTTTAAGGATTTTAAGGGAGACTCGATTGCCTATCAATTCATCGATTAACATAATCGATAGCCAATTGATGATCAATCAATCAATCGATCGATTGGGAAAAGTTATCGATTGCATCGAGTGGGAGAGTCTGAATTAAAAAAGCTAAAAAATTAGCAGAGATGATTGTCCCAATTTCCATGAGTAAAGAATCTCCTTTCTTTTTTTCCGAAATTCTAGTAAGTTCTTTTAGTAAGTTACACCTTATATTGCCGTATAACATGCATTATGAATGAATAGTGTATTATTATAAAGCTCTTGACGTAGACGTAGCGAGATACCCTGCAAAATTTATGAGGGAGTGCAGACGTTTATGCCATATTCAATATCTTTTGATAAAACAAAGACAATAATTACAGTGTCGTAAAAACCGCTCTCATCCATAAATTTTGCATGGTATCTCGCTACGCCTAAGCTTGGATTTATTTTTCAGATCGTTCAACGCACGTGTGAATCGTGGTGGAGTAACGAGCGCACAATGTGAAAGTGAAAGTGCTTCAAGTAAGATATTTCAAATCAGCCCTTCAAAAACACTCAAACCATGTTAATGTTTATGACGCTAATAGCAATGGTCCATGTCTCAATGACCAAGTTCAAACTATTCAGAGTAATAATAAACGATAAGAAGGCGAAAATTCTCATGATTGACAAGAAACATTACCGAAATCTGATTGGAAGCGCGCCAAAACGGCGTGGTTGAAAATCAGACGTCGGTACTATTTAATAAGTGTAATGATAACTCGTTAAAGGAAGGTTATATCTCACGTCTGATACTCTGGCTACAGCACAGCAATTCAATTCTTATTTTATAATTTTGCTGGAAATTACCTTTTTGACACAAACTTTATATGACCATTACGCCTGTCGTAGGGGCTATGATACTGCTTTTCAGTGTCGGAGACGGTAAGGTTCTAACTTAACTAGATCCTGACGAAATGAGGACGGCGGTTAATCAGCACTTTTACCGTCCTCAATTTTGCGGGTCAGAGAACTGAGGGTTTTTCCAAATCGCTTCAGTCACTTTACCGTCCTCAAAAGTGCAAATACATAAACTCGCTAATGTTGGCAGTATATCTTTTATCATTAGCTCATAATCGAATATATTCGAAAGTAATTACGTTCTTACCAATTATTGACTTGTTTATCCACTCTAATACACAACACCATTTCAAAATCGTTCTCCTTCAGTTTACGTCACCGAAGTTGAAGCGGGCGATCGGTTGAAAGTGGGATGGGTTTCGAACAACCATGGCGGTGGTTTTGCACGCATTGCTTTAGTACCTTGGAATGAAAGAAAAAATGTTCAAAGTTATAAAAACAATGTCATGAAATTTGCTTGTTATGGACATGATGAGAGACCTGGCAGAACACGTACAGGAAGTTGTTTTCATCCGTGCAACGCAAGACCTGGGTGTGAATATCAAGCAGGTACATGGGACTTAAACTATGTGTATTTTGTGATCTCTAGAGCTATCAATCAGTTCTTATAGTCCTAACTAGAATCAAACCCGGCGGCACCTTCCCATTCCCACTGGAAATGTTGACAACTTTGATAATAACTGTAAGCTTTCAGAATCCCCAAGAAATCCAACCAATGAAAATATTTTCCCACCCCGATCACCACTTTGCTCCTTCAATTTATCCCTTCCACAATTTGTCAACATGTCGCTAAGAGCAGGAGATATCACAGGAGACTTGTTTCACGTTATTATCTTAGTTGAGAAGAGGAAGCTACTAGCTGACATTTATTTTAAGATGAGCAGAAGCTTAATCATTTTCGTGAAAACTCATTATTCAGGCTTCTTAGCAAAAATTTTATATTTACGTTATCTTATCAGGACGTAATTAATCTTTTAATGATCTCATTCAATACGTGACATTGTGTTTCCCTTTGTAGTTCCTGAAGATGATGAGAGGTTCGACACAACAATCGGAATTCCAACAAATCTAGAAGATGGTTTCTATTCTCTACAAGTCTCGATGCTTGTTGGCAATGGAGGTGTTTACAATAGTTGCGCTAAATTGAAAATCTTTGGTGGAAACCCGTCCTTTAATTGTCGCTCAAGCAAAGCACCGGTGACTTATCAATGCGTAAAAGCAGCTGGGCCACCTTTTTCGAAAATACAATCAGGTAATTCAAATATCGAATTACAGGGTCACAGTCCAAACAGGTTTAAGTAGATATATCACGGTTTAATTTTCTTCAAGATTTGATTCGGCTTAAAAAGTGCATAATCAGTCTTTGTAACTTTCATAGGCTGTTTAG
>NW_027103335.1:0-1878 GCF_902728285.1 Clytia hemisphaerica
ACTCCACAACAGTTACCTAGAGCTAGAGTAATTAATTATTTAAAAGACTGTCGTGTTCGCCGCCGCCAAAACCAATCATGTGTGTCATATTTGGTTGGCAAACGATATCATACTCCAGGATGCATCGTCTCTTATTTTCCCCCTATTTTCTACTTTCCTATCTTCTATCCTGATTTTCTATCTTTCTCAAGTGTTTCTAAGGCCGAGGGAATTAACATACCAGTTTAGCGTCACCAGCATGCCTGAAACTAGATGCGGCATATTTTCATTTTTCATTATTCATTATTTTTCCATTACAGGCTCTACAGCAACAAATCCACACTGTACAAACACCACCACACCACACACGATCAACCTTTTGAAAACATCTTCTCAGGTATGTATTGCGCATGTGCAGTTACAGAAATTGAAGTATCCGTGACCGGAAAAAGAATCGATTTGAAAGAAAACTTTTAGTGTAGAGCGGGTTTAATTTTTTGTAGTGTGATGTATACAGGGACTAAAGTCCCGATCGAACGGAAGCTATGACGCACGCGCAGGAAATTGTTATTTTTCGCACTTTAGGCGACAATGATGATAGCTATAGGAGATGGAGTTCAATTTTCAGGTTTGTCTGTGAAATAATGAAATTTTCTTAAAATAATGAAATTTTTACGCGGCTAAACAAAACACACGCGGGCGGGTGACGCTAAACTGGTATGTGAATTCCCTCGGCCTAACTGTATTTTTCTGAAATTTGCCCTTACCGGTGAAAGAGGTCACCGACCCCGGCTCGAACCACCAAATGCAAGCAACCTTGGTTTACAAACCCAACGCCTAACCGCTTGCGCCAACGAGACACGACAGAAAACTGTTATTCACAAATACTTATAGCGTGTAATTTACAGACCTTTAATTAAGAAAGTTCCCAACCCTACCGGTTCCCCTACAAGGATCCCTACGGGATCCAAAGTTAAGTCACAGGGTACGAATACCCCTAAGAAGGCCTTCGGCCTTATATTGTGACTCGAGCTCCAACCCTAACCCTAACTGACAATAACCAAACCCCGTCTACGTCCGCGGATTGAAAAATTTCACTTGCATCCTGGAGTATGATATCGATTGCCAACCGTCATGGTCATATTTCCTATTAGCTATTATCTATATAAAGCTGGGATATATCAGTGTAGCTGGAACCTCGATATTCCAGGAGGATTAGAAAAAGCTATACCTGTTATCTTTTTTCTTTAAAGAATCAACAAGCCATCAACATCAATAAATTCCACACATTTCCTCAGAAACTTTTAAAATCATCTGCCATTATGACTTTCTTGAAGCCGTTCCGAAATGAACCAATTGGGTTGTGTATCGGAATTCCTATGGGAGTTCTTTTCCGAAATTTGTAAAATAGCTAGGTCGGCAAAAAAACTTTACCCGGGGGTTTGAGGAAAAACAGAACTGCTATCATTTGTTTTTTATTTAACCAGATATTTAAATTTGGGCTCAAAAATACTTAAATAAATAAGTTAATAATAAGCAGATATTCAATAGGTAAAAGTTGGTTATTGAGATTTATTAACTTGAGGTGATGTAATATTCAACGAGGCGAAGCCGAGTTGAATATACATCACCGAGGGTTAATAAATCCAATAACCAACGAAAACCTATTGAATATATGTTTTATTATATACCTAGAGGCAAAACAAAACATTAATTATGTCAATAGTTAAACATTTCAATTAAAACACTCCCATAATCGAACATTCGAATGTTTTTCTTTTTTAACAATTTTCTTAATTACTTTGAGTCATAAAATTTGTTCATCAAATTGACAATAGATTTATTTTAATGAATTTCTTTGATAACAACAGGAACGACAAAAAAATCAAACTTTGAAAG
>NW_027103335.1:2831-6980 GCF_902728285.1 Clytia hemisphaerica
GGCTAAGGCTTGGTGCATGATATATACGTGTATGGCCAAGAACTAGTACTCTAGTAACACTACACGCATTACTCTATTAACTACACTACACTCACTCAGTGTGCAAGATATATACGTGTATGGCCAAGAACTACCGTGCATGTTACACTACACGCATTACTCTAACTACACTACACTCACTCAGTGTGCATGATATATACGTGTATGGCCAAGAACTAGTACTCTAGTAACACACTCACTCAGTGCTCTAGCTAATCTCCATGCTCTCACTACACTCAATGTTCTCACTAAACTCACCCCACTCACCCCACTCACTACACTCACCCCACTCACCCCACTCACAGTACTTAGCTAATCTCCATGTTCTCACTAAACTCAATATTCTCACTAACTCACCCCACTCACCCCACTCACCACCACCACCACCCCACTCACTCAGTATACTCACTACACTCACTCAGTACTTTAGCTAATCTCCATGTTCTCACTAAACTCGATATTCTCACTAAACTCGATATTCCACTAAACAAACTCCTCACCCACTCACTCACTCACTCAGTATACTCACTACACTCACTCTGTTTAGCTAATCTCCATGCTCTCACTAAGCTCAATGTTCTCACTAAACTCACCCCACTCATTACACTCACCCAACTCACCCCACTCATCCCACTCACTCAGTATACTCACTACACTCACTCAGTACTTTAGCTAATCTCCATCCTAATCAATATTCTCACTAAACTCACCCCACTCACCCCACTCACTACACTCACCCACTCACACCCACTCACTCAGTATACTCTCACTCACTCACTCTATCTCCATGCTCTCAATACACTCAATATTCTCACTAAACTCACCCCACTCACCCCACTCACCCCACTCACTCAGTATACTCACTACACTCACTCAGTACTTTAGCTAATCTCCATGTTCTCACTAAACTCAATATTCTCACTAAACTCACCCCACTCACCCCACTCACTACACTCACCCCACTCACCCCACTCACTCAGTATACTCACTACACTCACTCCGTTTAGCTAATCTCCATGCTCTCAATAACTCAATGTTCACTAAAAAACTCACCCCACTCACACCCCACTCACCCACTCACCCCACTCACCCCACTCACTCAGTATACTCACTACACTCACACCGTTTAGTTAATCTCCATGCTCTCAATACACTCAATATTCTCACTAAACTCACCCCACTCACCCCACTCACCCCACTACACTCACCCCACTCACCCCACTCACTCAGTATACTCACTACACTCACTCCGTTTAGCTAATCTCCATGCTCTCACTAACTCAATGTTCTCACTAAACTCACCCCACTCACCCCACTCACTACACTCACCCCACTCACCCCACTCACTCAGTATACTCACTACACTCACTCAGTACTTTAGCTGATCTCCATGTTCTCACTAAACTCAATATTCTCACTAAACTCACCCCACTCACCCCACTCACTACACTCACCCCACTCACCCCACTCACTCAGTATACTCACTACACTCACTCCGTTTAGCTAATCTCCATGCTCTCAATACACTCAATGCTCTCACTAAACTCACCCCACTCACCCCACTCACCCCACTCATTACACTCACCCCACTCACTCAGTATACTCACTACACTCACTCAGTACTTTAGCTAATTTCCATGCTCTCACTAAACTCAATATTCTCACTAAACTCACCCCACTCACCCCACTCACTACACTCACCCCACTCACCCCACTCACTCAGTATACTCACTACACTCACTCCGTTTAGCTAATCTCCATGCTCTCAATACACTCAATGTTCTCACTAAACTCACCCCACTCAGTATACTCACTACACTCACTCAGTACTTTAGCTAATCTCCATGTTCTCACTAAACTCGATATTCTCACTAAACTCACCCCACTCACCCCACTCACTACACTCACCCCACTCACCCCACTCACTCAGTATACTCACTACACTCACTCCGTTTAGCTAATTTCCATGCTCTCAATACACTCAATATTCTCACTAAACTCACCCCACTCACCCCACTCACTACACCCCACTCACCCCACTCACTCAGTATACTCACTACACTCACTCAGTACTTTAGCTAATCTCCATGTTCTCACTAAACTCGATATTCTCACTAAACTCACCCCACTCACTACCTCACCCAACTCACCCCACTCACTCAGTATACTCACTACACTCACTCCGTTTAGCTAATCTCCATGCTCTCACTAAACTCAATGTTCTCACTAAACTCACCCCACTCACCCCACTCATTACACTCACCCCACTCACCCCACTCACTCAGTATACTCACTACACTCACTCAGTCTTTGTAAGAACTGATTCCCAAAAGTTATATCACCCTCTATTAAGAGTCATTGATTTGATTCTCATAAAGTAAATGCTTATAAGAAAAATGAATATGCTCGTTGTGCGCCATCCCTTGTTTACTTTGTAAAAACTAATTCCCGAAGGGGATGTAACCGTCTATCAAGAGAAATTGATTCGATTCTTATTGCTCACGCAGGAGCATAGCGACGAGGAGGCACTCATAGCTTCAAACGTAGATATTGGACTGAGTCTCGAAATTTTTTTGTATGTGTTGTCGCGCAAGCATCCCCGTAGTTAGTCTCTTCCGTAAATGTTCGGTTTTTTCGGGACGGCAGTAGCAATGATTTCAATTCTTTTTCCGGAATCTTTAAAGAAATTTGCTCAAGTTTTCAAATGTACATTTGATATTTTTGTTCAAACTGTAATTTATCTTTGTCTGTTATTCTATTAATAACTACTTTTATTGTTTATAGAGCTTCTTGAGCTTTAAGGACCATCATATGGTCGTAACTCGGGAAGGTCTTTCTTAACTTGGTAAAACAAGATACCAGCAAAGCACAAAAAAGTAGTTTTTTTTGGTCTTCAAAATAGATTTACCTCACTTAGAGTGCTTTCACTGTTTGTTCAGTGTGGTAAATCTATTTTAAAAACCTGAAAAAAGTTTGTTTACGTTCGTTTAACTTTATAGGTGCACATTCAACTTTGACTTTTTCATACAGTTGTGATAGCCTACGTAATAACTTACGCTCCAGTGGTTTGGTGAAATAGCTCCAATTCTGGCTTTCCAAGTTAGGATGGACCTTCCTGAAGGCATTTAACGGTGGTTAGACTAGGCACACAGACAGTCATATAGAAACATTAGAAAGTGAAAGTATATAGCTATAAACTCAAAAAGTCTAGCTTCCTGAAGGCACGTCTCTTCATTGTCTGTGCTGTGAACCTCTTAATGGCTTCGATCCTTTCAGCTTGGAGAAAAGATTGCATCAGAAAAAGTACTATGCTATGCATTTGAAAAACAATTTAGGCGTATTTCAACTTTTCTCGACTCGTCTGAATGGTTATTTTTCTTTTGACAAACAACATAGATGGTTTTGCTTGAGAAGTGCAATCACAGCGTAGGCAAGTGGACCCCGGGCCTTAACTAGGACTGGTTTCTTTTTCACCCTATTTAAGATGGCGCAGAACTTTTTCATAAATTTATACACAGTATTCTCTTGACTATTGTTCTATAGGCAAAGTAGCAATTTGACGTCAAATAGTCAAGACGTGTTCTGCATCGCTTCCAAAAAAATGGTGGAAACTCAAAGAAGCATCGAAATTCGCTAAATATGAACAAAAATCGCGATAAAAACACCCAAGACCCACCAATTGAAGCAGCAAACACAACTGCAACATGCACCCTTGTTACGTGTATTGATGATGAAGATCAAAATCGACTCAAATGCCGTAGCTGCCAACGTATGGTACATTACGAATGCACACAATTGCCATTTTACCAACTGCAAATATTCGCTAACACGTACAATAATCAATATTTATGTCAGAATTGTGTGCGAATAACGAGATTCTTAAGAAGTAAAATCGGAGAAAACAAGTACCATATGATGCAAGAGCAGATTGCTAAAAATAACGACGAAATCAAAAAACTCAAAAAACAACTGACCAAAAACCGAGAAGTCATCAACAACGACATCGAAATAATGCTAACACAAAAGATGAGCGACCTAGAAGCCAAAACAAGGAAAATGATAAAAGAAGAGATACAACAGACAAAAGATTTTATGAAAGAGTCATCCCGT
>NW_027103335.1:8484-38194 GCF_902728285.1 Clytia hemisphaerica
AGTACTGAGTGAGTGTAGTGAGTATACTGAGTGAGTGGGGTGAGTGTAGTGAGTGGGGTGAGTGGAGTGAGTTTAGTGGGAATATCGAGTTTAGTGAGAACATGGAGATTAGCTAAAGTACTGAGTGAGTGTAGTGAGTATACTGAGTGAGTGGGGTGAGTGGGGTGAGTGTAGTGAGTGGGGTGAGTGGGGTGAGTTTAGTGAGAACATTCAGTTTAGTGAGAACATTGAGATTAGCTAAACTGAGTGAGTCTAGTGTAGTTATAGTAATGCGTGTAGTTATAGTAATGCGTGTATTGTAACATGGGTATAATATGCACGGTAGCTCTGGACATGTTGGCCATACACGTAATTATCATGCACAAGCTCCTTTCCGCCAAATCTCCCGCCATTTTAAATTTTCAGCTGATGTCAGCACATTTTTGCCCCGCAGGGGCTTTTGTTGCTTCACGTAGCGGACTTGCTCGCCAGAAAAATATTCATGTTCATGATTCAGATTCATGTTGTTTCGTTCGATTTTTTTCGTGATATTTTTTTAACCTTTGTGCATTTTACACAGAGCATTTGTGAAAGCGAGAGATCGAAAGTCCCGTCTGCACTGCCAGTCCACACAGCTAAGCTAAGCTTTCAGAAACAACAAACAGCACACAAGATTTCTGCTTGGTTAATATCTTTTTAACGTAGTTGCTCAACTGGATTTACTTGAGGGACATTGTTTGCTAGTAAATGAATAACTATCAAACTACTGATATTGGATCAAACCAGCGATTGTCAGAATGGACGACATCTTCAATGACAGTGTGCTACACACACCCAGTTATGCGCTGCTCTACCGAAACCCTACTGATATTATAAAGGCATAGAAAAAAGGGAAATTGACTGTTAATTCATATTGTTTTTACCTATATAGTGACTTCATTTTGAAGGAAATTAAATTGAAATTTTTTAAGCCTTGCGCCAAAACGTGCCAAAAACTGGTATACCAAACCAACATTGAGTTTCTTACAGAAGGTTTAGTGAGTGAGACATGCCAATGAGAATATACTATGACTAACATGAACTGATTCATTCTCGTGGACATTTGAAGCACAGCGTTACAACAGCAAAAAATGGTTGAGCATGGGGATCAGCGAGCAGAAAAGTGTAAACAGAAGCGGAACAAAAGCCGAAAAACGATGGATTATGGAGTATTTGATGCTATTTTGTGAATAATTCTTTACGCCAATATTGAAGCTTTAGGAAACTTTAAAAATGCTGTTTATGTCACTGTGCCAGAACGGTACTTCGATATGTATGTACGCCAAAGATTTTCAGCCTCGTATTATGAACAGACTCAAACACATTCTCTCTACTAATACCACCACTGCACACTGTACCTTGTTGATGTTGAACGCAGGAGCCTACTTTGCTCAAATTAAAACTATGAACAAACTTTTTGACTTTTTAGAACCAAACGTCCAATAAAATACAAACACCTTGTACCTACCTGTGAAGTGAAAAGTTTTTAACCATGTTGAAGGTGGTTACTACGGGACACGGTATCTGAAATTCCCTTAGCCTTTATTTTCAAAACATATGGATTGAAGACAAGATGAATCTGTTTTCATGGGAGCGAAACAAACACACTTGTTGAAATACAAAGTCTGGCACTACTTTAATTGGATCAATTTATATTTCGCAGGAATTACCTTAAGAGTATGAATTTATGCGAGGATAAATTAATGCAGGATTAATTAATGCAGAATTAATTAATTAGGTCCTAATTCGCATTATTTAAATTTGGCAATTTTTCAGCCAGTCACATTGAATAATTCCGCATAATTATTTATTCTACCATTAATTTATACTCACGGTTGGGCATCCACAAAATTTAAGCTTTTTGCAAGGATTTATTTTCGTGTTTTCCCACGTTAATTTATTTTCAAAAAGTGATAAAATACGTTTTGGTATTTTTATGTATTAACAGTCTTTTCGTTGAAGAATCTCCGCTTTCTTGCTTGCCAGGGAAGTGGAAGTGGATTACAGCAATAGAAAAAATTGTGTACAGTGGCGGATTAGATGATGTTTTAATATTTTCATGGTGACTAATTTTCGCTGAAGGCACCTTTTCAGATTTTCTTAGGATTTTATTTTAATATAGTCTTTCGTAAATAAGAACAAAGGCTGTGAAATCCAGGAAATTTTTAATCCCTGAAAATTAATACCTTTATTAAAAGTATCTGATTCAACTACCAATTTTGAGAGCATATCTTTAGAGCAAATTCATATCTTTAGTAACCATGAAGAAATTTTATTCTAACTAAAAACTTTTTGCAGAAACACTGAACACGTATAAAGATTGTTAAAGTTTTCCAGATAATTTTCAGTAACCTTTATGATACAAATAAATTATATCTACAGTATGCCACCAGTCCAAAGTTATTTACTTTTTAAATTTCAAATCAAATGACTGAAATTGTATTCAATTTAATAGAATTCACCTTTAATCTGCATTATGTATTCTTTATGGGAGGGAAGCACTTTCAGTTTCACAGTACACATTCTTATGTTTGGGTTTTCAAAAGTGATTTTTATCTGGTGATCTGGTTTTAATTTAGGTCACTTTGCATCAGAAAGTGTAGATTTAACAGGTTTTTTTTTTGGATTGACACTTTCGTTATGTATGGATCTTACTGAGGAAATTTTAACCGCATCGGCTCGTGTTTCTTAACAGCTCTAGTAACATTGAGCACTTTTTATGAAGACTCGCTTCACCAATTTATAGTCTGATTATGATTCCCTTGCTCTCTTCATGGCTAAGTTCCTCTGGGGCATTCATAGCGACAGCTACTTGCTAGTATACAACTAAGAACTATTATATTGCAAATTAGGCTATGTTCGCCGATTCTGACCTAAATTGGATAAGATCGCCTAATTAAGCCAAAAATTGTAGGAATTGTAGTCTAATTAGGCTTGAAGGCACAAAATCCCAATTTTTGACTAAAGCTAGATTTCAAAATCCGCGTCAAAATTTAGCTTTTGGGTAAAATTTGAGCGGGCTGAGAAAATATGTGAAAATATTCAGTTTTAGTACTGTGCGCAATACAGAAAAAAAAACCTTTCAAACCGTCAAAAACCTTTTCAATCAACACCTTGGCGTTTTGAAACGAAAACCCACAGCACAAGAAACGAAAAAAAGCAAAGTGCGAATCGCAGACCTCTACAAAACTCCAGGTAGTATAAGGAGCACGAATCCGTTAGTGGATGCCAGCAGCCTAGAAGTAATGATGTTTTCGTCCATAGGGGTACTACAGGTTACGCTTTCTTTGGAAAATATCAGAGAAAATTGTGTTCTTGCTGGCCCTAGGTACCTGCCCTGAGTATCAGAGGTTAAGTTTTCAAAGAATATGAAGAAGACCAATAATAGAAATTTTATCGCGCATGTGTCAGATTGACACACTGTAGAAAAATCAAAGATGAAGAGCAAATATTATCATATTAATGTCTATTATTATCCATATAGCGGTCATTAAGTAAGCCATTAAAGATTTGAACGGCGGGCGGTATTGAAGGGTTCTATGTCTCAAATAGTCATACCCGCGCTGAGAAAAATAGAGCGTCGCGCTTCAGAGGGCTGAAATATCATTAACCGCCCTGGTTAGAGGGCCATATTGTCATTTGCGGCCCGCTCGGAACTTTATTGAAGTCGTTGCATTGAAGCGGTGAGACTAAACCGACGTCAGAAAAAAACAATTTTTAGTCATTTGCGGCCCGCTCGCAAGGGTACTCAAAACTTGTTGAAGACATTGCATTGAAGCAAAAAGACTTGGCTGACGCTAGAAAAAAACGTTGTTTGAATGTCCGATATGGATAATAATAGTAATAGCGTTAAGTTTTCGTTCGTTGTTGTCATTAATTCTGCCCTTGCAGTTTGATTATTAGCCCGAGAGTGCCATTTGCGCCCTCCGCTTCGCGTTGGGCCCAAATGACACTCTCGGGCTAATAATCAAACTGCGCGGGCAGAAAATAACAACAACGAACTCAAACTGAACGCTATTGTTATAGCAGACTGCATCAGTATGCAGTTTACTATTTACGAATTCCCCAGAAACCTCCAAGTGTAATTGAAATGAGTTTCTTTCGAAAGAATTCATCCAAGATCTTGGATGTTCGTCATGGTTACTTTTGTCTTCGTTGATTGCGCGCTGAATAGAATCTCGATTCGTCGGCACAGCGTCAATATATGATTTTGACCTGTGGCTATTCACGGTAGGCCCTAGGCGCTCGAGAAAGCACACATTTCTTGATATTTTGAAACGGGAAACGTAAGCAAATTCACTGATGGATAAAGGGAACGCTTCAAACACAAAAGCAATTTCTTCAAGAAAACTTTATAGTGTTTAAGAAGTTCTTTTAAGTTTGGATGAATTCTACTTTTTTTTTAAGTCTGTGACCGTCGATGTTCGTTAATTGGAGAGGAAATAGTAGGGTTTTGGCCATTTCGTGCAAAATACTTTGTCCGCTAATCGGAGGGTCCGCATTTTGGAAACTTTTTAATGAGGATTTGACTAGAAAATAGCCGAGGAAAATAGAATTGTCCGCTAAAGTGTTGGCCTTTTAGAGTGACCGTTAATTAGAGGTTTTATATTGTAGATCGAATAGACTGGAGTCGTTCATAATGCGGGTAATACAGTTAGTATAGGAGTTATATGATAATACGATTATTGTTACGGGATTTAGTTTGTTACTAAAATTTATTCTTAAAAATCTGAAATCTTGTCTCCTGAATAGACGGGGGGGGGGTCCAAATAAGCAGGGGGTAGGAAAATTTTCCAAATTCTAATAAGCGGGGGGGATGGAATAAGAGAGGGGGGGGGGGGGTAATTTGAAGGCAGAATTTTTTTAACTGATATCAATTTCAACAACAAAAAAGAAACTTTAACAAATGAACACGTAAAATAAGAACCAATACTAACAAAAAGGAAAATTTTAACAAGTTGAAGAAGGTCTATCTACACTGTAATAAAATATTGAATTATTCGAATTTAATTAGCATAGGAGGGTCTTAATAAGAGCAGGGGGGTGGATTTTTTTCTCTTAACAATTAGCGGGGGACGTCTATTCGGGAGACAAGAGTACTTTTTGCTTTATTTCTACTATGTCTGAATTACCATAGATTGAAGGTTCATCATCCTGATGATGATTTCCCCTTCTTTTTCCACTCAGGATGGACCTGGCGGAATTAATGAGGTTACTGAGCGCAATTTTAGTGACATACACGTTTTTTTTATTAGAACACCTAAAATTTGGCTGAGCCTAGATGTGCTTATTTTTTTTAGCAATTTTCAGCCTAAAATGTCCTTAAATGCGTTCTTAATTTTTCAGACTACTCCAAATCGACAATAATCATGCAAAATAAAGAGCACTTAAAATTGGTAAAATTTGGACAATATTTGACTCTCGATTTTAGAAAATCCCCTCCTAAGTTCGGTTAAAACTGCTTGAAAAGATAAAATTGTAGTTTCTTGTCATTTTTTTCCAAACTGAGGCTGGGCATGTTCTTACGATGTTCCTAATTTTTCGACGAATTTCAGCCTCAATGTTCTTATAAACTGGGTTCTAATTAAAAAAAAAACGTGTATAATTTCACGGACGGTAACATTCCAGTAAACCTATTATACATATGTGGCTAGGTTGCAATATATGGTGTCTTGAATATGACGGACTTTAAAAACTGAAACTGTCGGGGTTTTTGACGGAAATAAGTAACTGGTAACCTCATAACATACATAGTATATATTATAATACTATTCATTAATACATAACGTCTCATACACATGCTGTAATATAATGATTGCCACCACAGAGTCTATACAGATGGCCCACACAGAGACACCCTGCAATTGGAACAGCTGGAACACTAGAACAGTTAATAAAACGCCCTTAATAAACACCCATTCACGCCTTTCACACCCACCACCACAGAGTCTATACAGATGGCCGACACAGAGACACCCTGCAATTGGAACAGCTGGAACACTAGAACAGTTAATAAAACGCCCTTAATAAACACCCATTCACGCCTTTCACACCCGTCACCATAGAGTCTATACAGATGGCCCACACAGAGACACCCTGCAATTGGAACAGCTGGAACACTAGAACAGTTAAAAAACGCCCTTAATAAACGCCAATATACCATACCATATACCATAGAGTCTATACAGGTGGCCCACACAGAGACACCCTGCAATTGGAACAGCTGGAACACTAGAACAGTTATTAAAACGCCCTTAATAAACGCCAATCCACGCCTTTCACACCCACCACCACAGAGTCTATACAGATGGCCCACACAGAGACACCCTGCAATTGGAACAGCTGGAACACTAGAACAGTTATCAAAACGCCCTTAATAAACACCCATTCACGCCTTTCACACCCGCCACCATTTATAGAGTCTATACAGATGGCCGACACAGAGACACCCTGCAATTGGAACAGCTGGAACACTAGAACAGTTAATAAAACGCCCTTAATAAACGCCAATCCACGCCTTTCACACCCACCACCACAGAGTCTATACAGATGGCCCACACAGACACCCTGCAATTGGAACAGCTGGAACACTAGAACAGTTAATAAAACGCCCTTATAAACACCCATTCACGCCTTTCACACCCACCACCACAGAGTCTATACAGATGGCCCACACAGAGACACCCTGCAATTGGAACAGCTGGAACACTAGAACAGTTAATAAAACGCCCTTAATAAACGCCAATCCACGCCTTTCACACCCACCACCACAGAGTCTATACAGATGGCCCACACAGAGACACCCTGCAATTGGAACAGCTGGAACACTAGAACAGTTATTAAAACGCCCTTAATAAACGCCAATCCACGCCTTTCACACCCACCACCACAGAGTCTATACAGATGGCCCACACAGAGACACCCTGCAATTGGAACAGCTGGAACACTAGAACAGTTAATAAAACGCCCTTAATAAACACCCATTCACGCCTTTCACACCCGTCACCATAGAGTCTATACAGATGGCCCACACAGAGACACCCTGCAATTGGAACAGCTGGAACACTAGAACAGTTAAAAAACGCCCTTAATAAACGCCAATCAACGCCTTTCACACCCGCCACCATAGAGTCTATACAGGTGGCCCACACAGAGACACCCTGCAATTGGAACAGCTGGAACACTAGAACAGTTAATAAAACGCCCTTAATAAACGCCAATCCACGCCTTTCACACCCACCACCACAGAGTCTATACAGATGGCCCACACAGAGACACCCTGCAATTGGAACAGCTGGAACACTAGAACAGTTAATAAAACGCCCTTAATAAACGCCAATCCACGCCTTTCACACCCACCACCACAGAGTCTATATAGATGGCCCACACAGAGACACCCTGCTATTGGAACAGTTGGAACACTAGAACAGTTAATAAAACGCCCTTAATAAACGCCAATCCACGCCTTTCACACCCACCACCACAGAGTCTATACAGATGGCCCCCACAGAGACACCCTGCTATTGGAACAGTTGGAACACTAGAACAGTTAATAAAACGCCCTTAATAAACACCCATTCACGCCTTTCACACGCACCACCACAGAGTCTATACAGATGGCCCACACAGAGACACCCTGCAATTGGAACAGCTGGAACACTAGAACAGTTAATAAAACGCCCTTAATAAACGCCAATCCACGCCTTTCACACCCACCACCACAGGGTCTATACAGATGGCCCACACAGAGACACCCTGCAATTGGAACAGCTGGAACACTAGAACAGTTAATAAAACGCCCTTAATAAACGCCAATCCACGCCTTTCACACCCACCACCACAGAGTCTATATAGATGGCCCACACAGAGACACCCTGCTATTGGAACAGTTGGAACACTAGAACAGTTAATAAACGCCCTTAATAAACGCCAATCCACGCCTTTCACACCCACCACCACAGAGTCTATACAGATGGCCCCCACAGAGACACCCTGGTATTGGAACAGTTGGAACACTAGAACAGTTAATAAAACGCCCTTAATAAACACCCATTCACGCCTTTCACACGCACCACCACAGAGTCTATACAGATGGCCCACACAGAGACACCCTGCAATTGGAACAGCTGGAACACTAGAACAGTTAATAAAACGCCCTTAATAAACGCCAATCCACGCCTTTCACACCCACCACCACAGAGTCTATACAGATGGCCCACACAGAGACACCCTGCAATTGGAACAGCTGGAACACTAGAACAGTTAATAAAACGCCCTTAATAAACGCCAATCCACGCCTTTCACACCCACCACCACAGAGTCTATACAGATGGCCCACACAGAGACACCCTGCAATTGGAACAGCTGGAACACTAGAACAGTTAATAAAACGCCCTAAATAAACACCCATTCACGCCTTTCACACGCACCACCACAGAGTCTATACAGATGGCCCACACAGAGACACCCTGCAATTGGAACAGCTGGAACACTAGAACAGTTAATAAAACGCCCTTAATAAACGCCAATCCACGCCTTTCACACCCACCACCACAGGGTCTATACAGATGGCCCACACAGAGACACCCTGCAATTGGAACAGCTGGAACACTAGAACAGTTAATAAAACGCCCTTAATAAACGCCAATCCACGCCTTTCACACCCACCACCACAGAGTCTATATAGATGGCCCACACAGAGACACCCTGCTATTGGAACAGTTGGAACACTAGAACAGTTAATAAAACGCCCTTAATAAACGCCAATCCACGCCTTTCACACACCACCACCACAGAGTCTATACAGATGGCCCCCACAGAGACACCCTGGTATTGGAACAGTTGGAACACTAGAACAGTTAATAAAACGCCCTTAATAAACACCCATTCACGCCTTTCACACGCACCACCACAGAGTCTATACAGATGGCCCACACAGAGACACCCTGCAATTGGAACAGCTGGAACACTAGAACAGTTAATAAAACGCCCTTAATAAACGCCAATCCACGCCTTTCACACGCACCACCACAGAGTCTATACAGATGGCCCACACAGAGACACCCTGCAATTGGAACAGCTGGAACACTAGAACAGTTAATAAAACGCCCTTAATAAACGCCAATCCACGCCTTTCACACCCACCACCACAGAGTCTATACAGATGGCCCACACAGAGACACCCTGCAATTGGAACAGCTGGAACACTAGAACAGTTAATAAACGCCCTTAATAAACGCCAATCCACGCCTTTCACACCCACACCACAGAGTCTATACAGATGGCCCACACAGAGACACCCTGCAATTGGAACAGCTGGAACACTAGAACAGTTAATAAAACGCCCTTAATAAACGCCAATCCACGCCTTTCACACCCACCACCACAGAGTCTATACAGATGGCCCACACAGAGACACCCTGCAATTGGAACAGCTGGAACACTAGAACAGTTATTGAAACGCCCTTAATAAACACCCTTTCATATCTATCACACCCACAACCACAGAGGCCAGAGTCTATTGTACAGAGAGTTAGCCCACGCAGTGCATTTTTGTTTACTCTGTACCAGAGTGTATCGCACCACTCCCAATGAATTGTTCTCGGGGTCCATGTCTATGTTGGTTTTAAAGCAACGATTTTGTAAAAGTAACTAAGTCGTGAAATTGAATAGTCATCTACAATGGTAATAATTGGCAATGGTAATAATTGGATGAATGAGTACGGGTATTGAATATGTTATAGCAGAAAAGTTTTTTAAATACCAATACACCTTTCCTGTAAAGCCAGAATTCCGGATTTGTTCCGGTCTTTTGCTCCTTTTCGCTCTCCACCTTTTCTCGTACGGGGGTAAACAGACCCACTTTTGTTTGTGTTGTTTAGGGATAGGTGGTTTTTTGGACTTTTTTCGACTTCCATCGTATAGAATTTCTTCAAACTTTAGTATGTTTCTGCTATATATAATAGAATACAATCCTCCAAATTTCTTTCCGAAAAATTAGGGCATCGAAAAATAGAAGCCAAAAACCGCGCCAAAAACTGACTTTTCCTAAGTAAACGCAGGCAAAAAAGGGTCTGATTACCACCCGTAATTTCTTAACGAAAAAATAGCTACAAGTAGACGAAAGATTGAAAAAATCTCTAATTTTTTCCCTGAAAATTTTCCAATGTCGACCGTGTCAGATGCATATTTTTAAAATTAGTAAATTTGGGACCCTACCAGATATCTTCAGGGCCTAACAAAGGAATCCTGACCAGTGGCAATTCTCCGTGCCTTATTTTACCTAAGTTCCTCCATTTGTTGCTCATCATGTCCCGTGACAGATAAAATGATTTTTTTAAATGAATCGAAAGTAGTTTTAGTAAAATCCGCCGTTAATCACCATGACAATAATTTCGAATCGAGGCAAGTGATGTTTTAAACGTAATTTATGAGTTCTATTCTATTTACACAATTTAAAAGCATATAAAATGTTCCGAATTACAAAAAAAGTATGCATAATGTGTAAATTACACCACAAAAGAAAGCATAAAGATATTCAAGATTTAAAAGATTAATTTTCCTAAGCATTATCAAGGCTCACGATAACTTACCCTGTTCTTATAGGAAAACCAATTACCAATCATTTGATATCGTATACTTAGTATAAAAAAGTTCACAATAAATTAATTCACTTATAAGATGAATCTTATGATTTTTAAATGTTTCAAATCCATTTCTCCGGAAAAAAACTAAACAAAGTCTTTAAAGCCAGCCTCTATGTTGTTAATATGATTTGCGTTTACAACATGTAAAATGGCCAATCTGATAATGATGATCTTTATTCATGTCTTCCATTGGTATTGTAGACCACTTGTTCTTCAACAAATTCTTTTCTGAAGTTAAAAAATAAAAAAATGGTTAAAAGCCGTTGTTGATATGCATCCGGGGCTCGAATTAACGTATCGCATTTCGCATTTCGCGATGCATTTTTTGGATTACTTACAGGCTATACATAAAATGAATTAGTAAAAACAACCCGAGCCCGTTATTCCGAAAATTATTAGGAAAATATTGATTTAAAATCCATTTTAATTTCTTTAAAGATATGGACAACATATGAAAGCCTGGTGAATCTGAGAAAATAAGAACAAAAGTCTGAGTCAAACTTCTTGCAAAAAGTATCAAAAAGGATAAGGTGAAATTAGAAAAAAAAACTTTCAATATAATATAGTTGCTTACCAAGATTAGGCAGTAACCTTTTTTTGACAGCTAGATTACTTGCCTAGAAAGTTGTGTTCTTCTCCAATGCCTGACTTCTGATTTTTTCCACGATGGTTTTCCTCTTGTTATTTATATTTAAGTAATTCTATTTTGTTTTAAGAAGATCTAAGATATATATAGAAAATAGAAAATTGTACAAGGGAAATATGATTTTAATAAAGAGGTCTTCATAATAGTGATCCCTTTACAAAAAAGGAGCCAGAGAAATATAACTCCTGCATAGAAGATTAGCTTTTGTCCATTTGTAGTAAAGCTGTCATTTTCAAAATTTAAAAATATTTGCCGAGTAAATGAAACCCATGACACTCAATGCAGATTAATAAAATTCAGTCAATACATCCACTCTACCGAGTACAAAAGTATATTATGTCGTATATTATTGTGAAAAAGACTTCCAAACTACACACCAAAGGAAAAATTAAGCCCCCTCCCCCGCCCTCAATCTTGGAAAAAGATGGCAAGAATGGTACAGAATGAGATTTTTTCTTTAAGAAAAGTTGAATGACATCAAAGACTAATACACACGCAATAAGTATAATACCAACAATAAGACTTAAAAAGAAGAAAATAAAGGACTATATATAGTAATAAGACTTCATAAACAGTCTCTGATAAACCAGCCATAAAATGACACTCAATAGCTAAAATATATTATTTATACACTATATAATACACTATTTCTCTCAGTTCGGACCAAAAGTGATTTTGTGGTTCAGAGATCCTGGTTAAAACGATCTGGCCAGCCAGGGTGCAGTATGCAGTGCTGACGAGTCCTAATGAGGACGAAATGCATATGCTGGTCTGCCACCCAAATCTCCTGAGTGAATATAGTTGGACAGAAATTCTTGATTATAGATAATTTGCAAAATGGTTAAAGTGATAGAGCTTTCGCTGATGCAGTTGAAAATTAAGAGGAGCTCAAAAGCATACACTTCAAAGTCAAGAATTGAACTGGAAATAAAATTAACCAGAAAATAAAAGCAAACAAAGAAAGAGAGAAACTGGCTAAAGCTGGCTAAAGATTGACCGAATTATATCAAATAAATGATCTCAAAACAGACTTTTGCTACAATATCCGACAGGAAAATCAGTAACATAAAAATTTGTCAATTTCTAATCTATAAACCTTCAGACTCTTTCCTACTAGACATAAGCAAATCTCAAATAAATTTTTTTAAGAATACTTGATCCCTATCTGAAGTACACTTATCTTATATAAAAAAGCGTGTATTTTATATTTTCACGCCCCAGGTGAAATGAATTGAAATCTAGAAATCAAAAGAAATACCGGGTGCGCCACAAAAAAGTTTCTCTCTTTGAGACTGATTTTCTCGAAATCTAAAATTTTTAAAAGAACCACTCCCATTTCATTGGAAAGAAGAAAGATAAACTTAAATTTTGATGGGTCATTTATTAAATTCGATTCATTAGATCAAAAGTTATGCTCAATTGAATAAAAAAGTTACTTTCAGAAAGGGCTCGAAAACGGTAAAAATCGACCTATCAAATTTTTACTTTAAATTTGGCAATTGCATTAGCCTTTACATGATTAAGAGCATTTTTCAGTAACAAAACACATAAATTTTGAAACTGAAGGGTCGAAAGGGTTTAAAATCTTCATCGAAATCAATTTAATTTAGTTTTAGCGAAATTTTCCTCAGATTTTTGGTTCTAGACTGGATAAAGTCTATGTAAGGCTGGATCTACCTCGACACCCATATTTGATGTATTTTTATGAATTTTAACAGATTATTTGGCCTTTTTCGACGAATTTTCGACCTTTCATTGAAATTCAACCTTCCTTTAAATAACAAAAGGTCATTTAGACAGCTAATTATCATTTTTAATGACTGAAACGAAAATACTGATATATCATGTAATCATGCTTCTGTTTAATTTGATAGGTCGATTTTAAACGTTTTTGAGCATTTTCCGAAAGTAACTTTTTTATTCAATTGAGCATAACTTTTGATCTAATGAATCGAATTCAATAAATGACCCATCAAAATTTAAGTCTATCTTTCTTCTTTCCAATGAAATAAAAATGGTTCTTTTAAAACTTTTAGATTTCGAGAAAATTAGTTTTAAAGAGAGAAACTTTTTTGTGGCGCACCCGGTATGTATCACATCCTCTTAAATTATTTTTTCATCCACATCTTATTAATGAGGTCTGATAGCACATAAAAACGTAAGAATAATTTAGATGGTCGTAACAGCGTGGATTCTTTTTGCACAGACGATCCTTAGAGGGTCTAAAGGTTAATTTTAAACAGTTACATCGAATTTTGTCACCTGACAACCTGCAAGATGACGTCATCAGGTGACTGTGGAAAAAATTATTCTTTGACAATATTCAAAATCTGACGGTTCCAGAAGAAAGAGCATAATCCTGATGAAAATTGAGGTATCCAGTATGCCTCGAAAATCTTCCAATCAAAAGTTATGAAGTTTTGTGATGACATCACAAGTCTTGCCAGGCAGAACCTTGTAACTTCAGGAACAATGTATAGCAATGTATGTCGTTTAGACCAAAGCATCAGAAGGAACTTCGAAATTTGAAATGGATTCATGTATAAAACATACAATTTTGTCAGCTTGTTTTGTTATTACAGGACTTTTAGGTTTTCCCTAAAAAGGCTTAGTCGTCAGGAAACTTTCAACCTTCATAACTTTTGATAGGAAGATTTTCAAGGCATATTTGATATACCTGAATTTTCATCAGCATTGTGCTTTCCGCTGAAACGATCAGAATTTGAATATTTGCAAAGAATAATCTTTTGCACAGCTGATGACGTCATATTGCAGGTTGCCAGGTGCCACAAATTTAGTGTTACTGTTTAAAATTAAGTTTTAGATCATCCAACGATCATCTGTGCCAAATTTTATGCTCTAATCACTATATGATATACTTATGTGCAGAGAAATGTAAAGATAAAACTAATTCAAAATGTCGAGTTGAGCGTCAAACCATTTTCTTGCTTTCGAAGAGTGTAGAATTTTTGCAGATATCTCGTGCTCTGACTTTATATCAATCATAAAATTTTCTGCTGCAAGAATCATTGCCTCTTTATTGAAGCAATTCATGAGCTCTCTATTCGAAAGTTGTCCATTATTTTCCAACAGCATATAAAGCAACAGGGTCTCTTGTTCTGACCAAAGGTTGTTTGTAGCCTTTTCACCTTTTTCGTTCAGGAATTCTATGCTTGTCCTCCTTTTAGTTGACATCTGCGGTGGTTGTCTGTCTCTCTGCTGCTTCTCAATCTTAGATTGCTCTTTTACTCCGTGTTCATTGGCGCATCCATAACATTTGCACAACTGTGTACAGCCAAATTTGGATTTTGCACAAGGGCATCTTGTTGGGTAAGAAAAGGAATCTGTGCAGGACTTTTTCTCTTCTTTAGAGCCTCTCCCACAAGAACATCCCTTGCGTTGCTTCTTTGTTTCAGGTTGTTGATCTGCGGAAGCAACCTTTGGACGGATGGCAGAGAATTTTCCATTATTGAAGGATATAAAAATCCATGTGTATCTTGAGGATAAGGCATGGTTAACTGGAAAGATTGGAAGAAATGGGATAATACTAGAACGGGTAACAACGATGAAGACTACTTGTGTGTAATCAACTACTTTTTTGATATTTTCTGTTTGGCTTGATAAAAGAGCATGATTTGCTGATACATCAGTAGACAGGCCTTTTTCAGCCAAAAAACTTGCTAATGTCAAACTATCATTAGCTTTAATTAGCAGGGCAAATTCATAGCTGGCAACAAAAAGTAATTGATCATCCATTTCATTGCATGGATTGACTTTAAATAAGTCAAAACCAGCATTTGAAACATTATCTGCATCTCCATAGTGGAAGATTGGATCATTTTTAAGGAACAACTCCAGAAGCTTGGATGACTTGGACACCGTTTCCAAAAGCATTGGGACATTCCACAGTGATCGAATCTTATTTACTGTGGACATACAATGAAAAATTGCATGGTTGGAAGAAACAATTCTTCTTTTAGTCCATTTACCGACGACATTTTCAACACAAGTGCCTAGCGCTTGCAAAGAGGAACCACCAACTCCAAAAACATCATTCTGTACGGTATCCAATCGGTAACCTTCAACTTTTCTTTTTTGATTCCATTTGAAGAAACTTACTGTAAAAAGTGCATAGGCTAACTCAGGTCCCATTACACGGCCTTTAATGAACTTGTTCAATGATCTGTAAAAAATATGCATGCAAAATTTCATTAGAAAATAGAATTACCCTACAGTTTAAAACAATTATAATTGTTTTACAATCTTGAATTACAAAAAAATGTTGATTATGACAGTGCTTCAATTTATTGGGTATACACATTTTTTTAAGAAACTAGTTTTACCAAGCATATATAGACCAAGAGTAAGGCCTAAAAGCCTGGAGCTGTCTATTGCGTAGACTAGGGTCATTTAAAAAACTTTTTAAATCTGTTTTTCCAAAATTTTGTCACCACTTTTTTGCAAGTATACCATTTACTAGAATTGTGAACTTTTTATTTCAATTTTTTACCACAAGTGTATTAATTTAGGCAGATTTGACCAATCATAAATTACCAAATTTAAGTTTTACTGGTTTAATCAGTGTGACCTGCTTCTTTGAAACTCTTTAAATTGGACCCATAGCCATAGGGGGAGGGTGGGGAGGCTTAAGTAAGCAAAAAGTCCTATTAGCTTTCACAAGAAAAGATTAGTCTACCTGTGAAGATTTTCATTTGTACTGGAAGAACATCCTGCTGGTATGTCAGAGCAGCATCCTTTGACAATATGCTTTTTCAGGTTTTGAATGGCTGAACTCGTTTGCTCTGTAATGATTGGGGGTTGATCAGAAAGGGATGACTCCATAGACTTCCACTTTTGAATTAAATCATCAAACCTTTTCATAATCAACTGGGGATCAGCAGTTGGTTGTAAGCGGATTTTTCCTGAGTCCCCCAATCTACGAAATATCATCTTTAAGTCATTGCAGATTTGTTTGTGGAACGGATGGGACTTGTTGATTGTTTCTGTAATCCTTTGAATGGAGTGAAAGGGGTCCAGTTTCACCAACACATGTTCACCAAAAATGGACTGGATAAGTTGTTCCCACTTACAACAAATATCAAGAACAATAAGTTTTAGAGAATTTCCAACCCTTTCATGTAGCCGTTCAAACAGGTCCCTCACACAGTCAAATTTTTCTTTTTGAGTGAAGTGCCAGGAGACAATTTCTTTGCGCTCATTCATCACAATGAACAGGGAGTTGTAAAGTTGAACCCAAGTCTTCTTCTCGCCACGAAAAGCACCCACATTTGCCATAACCTATATGAATAAAAGATTTTAAATTACATTCTATAATAATGACAAACCATTTTCCCTTGGCCAAGTAGAAGAATGGTATTGTATTATAATTTATTATAGCCCTGCAATACAACTGTCAATCATTTTTAAGAAAACTGATTGGATGATTAATGTCACGTGGCCGGTCAATATTTCTCCATAGTGACCAGTTATGAAATTGACATCATTAAAATGTCAATTACTTTTATTACTTTATTTTTACAGGGCTATAAATGGATTATTAACCTCAGAAGCCTGTCTCTCTTGCAAAATATCGACCTCGTTCGCTCGTATTGGACCTCGCTTCGCTCGTTCCAATACGTCGCGAACTCGGTCGATATTTTGCCAGAGAGACCGGCTTTTCGGTTAATAATCCATAAGTATAACGCATAACCATTAGATTAATACTACAAAAATGCTACATCGTTTACATGACTCGCAAGCAAAAAAATACATTACAAAGATTAAGGAAATTGATGAAAAATAAACCAGGTCTTTTTTATGAAATTAACATTTTCAAAAACAATGAGAAATAACCTAGAATTTAACCTAAAAAGCCACAAAAAGGCTTTTTCCGGAAATTTTACCAGACCTCATACTTAAAACTCGTTTACATGAATTATTACTTTAAAAATCAAAGCACTGTTTTGGGATTGAATGAAAAAAATTGATTGGTAGATATTCTGGATGCTGTGCGTTCACAATCCGTCACTTTTTACCATATAAGTTTTCAACTTTTGATTAATTGTCTTGGGAAATTGAACTTGATGCAGGTAACACTCAGTCTTATCCTTCCCTAGCTAGGGAAAATCCAGATTTCCAGATCTGAAAATATACATATCCATGGTAAATATATATTTTCATAGAAATATATATTTCCATAGTCTAGGGAATCAAAAATTTTGTTCTTTGAAATTTGGTAGTGAAAAGAAAGACTTACTTTAAATGTGTGGTCAACACTCAATACAGAAGCTGTTAATGATGTCATATCTTCAACATATATACTTTCGTTTTCAGCAAACCAAGCTTTGAATAGATCTTCGATGGCTGAAGTAGATGGTATCATGCTTAAGAGAAAAGATTTGATTTCATGTAATATAGTGTGGTCAGCTGGGATCTGATGTGTTGTGCAGTCAAATAGGTATTTGTTTTTGGCAATACAAAAATTAGAAATGGTTCTTGAAACAACGGAATTGTGTATTTTGTCAAATGTCAAACCAGATGCAACGTTTTCGAACAGACTGATCAAGAATTGGTGCTTAAATGAGTTTTTGTGAGTAAATGTGATGTCTTGGACATTTCTTGGAGTGTGGGGTATCAGTCTACCATCTGTTGTTCTTATTTGATGGGAAAATGAAGTGCAGTTGTAAGTCCTGCCAACAAGAAGTGAAGGTCCTGTGATGTCAATCAAATTTCGAGGTAAGTTGGAATTATCACGTCCATCCATCCATGTTGATGTCGGTGTTAAGACACAGAAGTGATCTGGGCACAAAATACGTTGATATTTTTGAGAGGCACCGATAGTGTCCCATATGTAGACATCGGGCATAAAATAACTATATACATCCTTCGGATTTTCAAATCCTTCTACTAAATTGGCAGTGATTGGGCCACAATACAGTTCAAGCTTGGTTGCTAATTTGATCAATCTTTGAATCCTTGTCTTCCAACTTTCAGGAACATGCATTATTTAAATGTATTATACTACAAACTAAAAGTAAAACTAACACAATTTTACAATTTTCATAATTCCATTTTTAATCTAGAGAAACTTAGAAAAATCTCATTCGGAACAAAGCACAAGAGCTCTCTTTCTTCAAAAACCATTATTTATTCATTCATCTCTTGACCATAGACTACAAATACAAACAACAAGCAGGCAAAATGGCACAACACAAAGAGAATTAGACACAAAAAATAGGACAAACAAAGGCACCAACATATGTGTCACACTATTTTTGTCACAAAAATAACAAGTGATACTTTGATGGACCTACCTGGATTATGCATTTAACACATTTATAATTGATATCTACGTGACGTGACCATTAATTAAATAATCATTCAGAACACAAATAGTGACGATCTATTAAAATTAGTCGTTTGTTTCTTATAAAAAAACGTTTAGAAACCAAAATTTCATGCTCTTGAAATGTTCTCTGCAAAAAACATCTCCAAAAAATTGAGTAATTTGGCTAAGAACATTGATGTATGTTTATTAATAGTGATTCTTTGAGTAATTTTTTGAGCTGAAAAATTCATTTTTTACAAAAGTCTGCTTTAGCCATCTTTTATCTACTTTCATACAAAAAATATTTCACTAAGTCCAAAAAACCCTTTTATGGCCGTTTTTTCTCCAAAAATCGGGCTCCGTCACATTTGAGGGTTTATAGTTATGCATGTTTGTGCAATAAATCATAAAGAATGAAAGAGCCAATCTCGAGAAAAGCTAATACCTAAGTAATTGATAATGGTGCTTATAAATAAATATCGAATTTGGCCAGTTTTTCTATAAAAACACGCCAAACAACCAAAATTTCCTGTCTAAACACTCGTGAGAAAAAAAAACATCTATCTCATAAAAAATTGAGTAATTTGACTAAGAACATTGATGTATGCTTATTAATAGTGATTCTTATAGATAAACATGCGTTTTTTGAGCCAACAAAATTTTTTTGCAAAAATCTGCTTGAGCCATCTTATACCTATGATGGTACCCTACTTTTGTGCAAAAAATCAGAAAAAATCAATGATCAATTTTTCACAAAGTTCAAAAAACCCGTTTTTTAGCCGTTTTTTGGCCCAAATTTGCCCCCCAAATTTTTTTTTCGAAAATCGGGCTCCGTCACATTTTGGGCATTGCCATTTTGCATCATTGTGCAAAAAATCAGAAAAAACTAATGAGCCAATCTCGAGAAAAGCTGGTAACTAACGGACGGACAGACGGACGGACGGACAAAGGTTAATTTATAGGACCTCCACCGGGGTAGGTCCAAAAAGCACGGCAAGATGGATCCAAAGCCTAGAGTCAGGTGTGACCTTGAGTAAGTCACCTGTCATCTTTACAAGAAAAAATCATTTTTTTTGATTTTTTGGGATTCTGGGATTCAGCAAAAATTTTGATGGGAAAGCGGTATTTCGAACCCCTACAACCAGGCCATTCTTTATGCCCTTTAACTAAGCATCCGGTTACCGGACGCTGCCCCTCCTGAAATTACTAAAATTGGTAAAAACTGCCTTTTTAGTGGAATAACACAGGAAAAAGTGCCCTTTTTGTCCACCAACGGACGCTGCCTTTCCTTTCTAAAATATGGCCTGACAACCCTCCCTTTAATTTCTTAATATAATTGATGACATGTTCATTATTTTGAATGACCCAGCCAGAAAGTTATAACGTTAGAATAATCGAAGTGAAATACAGTCGCTAACATGGTGTCTTCTGACCAGCCACCAGAACCGTTTGAAAACCAACGGATCCGGAGAGACTCGAACTCACAACCATGCCATTCACGGCATTTGCTCTAACATTGAGCTACGGGTCCGTGTGGAACCAAGGATCTGAAGGATAACAGCCACACTGTCTTGGTCTATAGGCACTGCTATAAGCGGCCACTAGAAGCCCCCACCGGCAATTGCTTATTAATAATATTAAACATAATTGACAACTTTCAAAACAGATGTTTATCAATTAGAGAATTCAAATAAAAGAATGTTTTAAAACACAGCTGATTGGCTAAGGCTTCGAAATTCCCTTTATTGTTTCATTAAAACCTCAGAGCGCATGCAATGTATGCGGAGAATTTCTATAGTCAAAACAAGAGCAGTGCTCATATCCTGAAGAGTAGGAGCTTTACGCTCGAATCGAAGTAGGATATGACGTAGCCTATCGAAAAGAAAGATGACAATGAAACGTTTGGCATGGAATGAACTTCCCTTAAATTGATCTTTCTGGTGAAATTTCTTTGCCACGATTAAACGTCCACAAGCTATAGACCTTTTTTCAAAGAAGACGTCCTGTTGAATAATTATGTACTCCAGCCATAAAAACAATGATAGAGCCATGATGGCATTCAAAAATTGCGTGAGCTTTTCAAAAACAGCAAAAAAAAAGAAATTTGAATATCCTTTTTAAAAATAACTCTTTTCAAACGAAACTTCACAATATTGGTTCTAAAGGTGATATAAGTAGGTTGAAAAAAAAAATTTTGTAAAATGGGCCAAAACTGCGGCACAAATCAAGAAAAACACTATGTTGATAAAACAGCAGCCACAAATTTGTTCAATGAGTAAAGATCATTTTTTTCAGATGAAACTCGTAGCAAAAGGGTTTATCCACAAAATATCAAAAATGGAACCAAAATCATTGGGTCATTGGGCTAGAATTGCGGCTCAAAGTTGACGATTTTTTCATATATGCTTTGATTGAAGCCACATTTTGAGCTCATTGAAAACCCTGCAGCCACAAATTAAACCCATAAGTATCTTTATAAGACATTAAACTACCAAATTCAAGAAAAATGGTTAAAAAATATTGAAGTCTTAAAGCAGAACAGCACATAAGCCAACCCTAAAAATGCCAACTAATACTTATATATGTAACAGCTCAGAAGGTTTTATGTACAAAAAATGGTATTTGCAGCCACAAAATGTACACTTTTTCTTAAAATAACACTGTATTGTGTCAGATTGTGTTTGTTTTGCATCAGGCCTTGCAAATATTCATATTTCGAAAACAAAACCCAACCTGGAATTTGTAAATTGATAAATTAGTGATTGAAGCCACATTTTAAGCTGTTTTAAGCTCATTGAAAACCCTGCAGCCACAAATTAAACCCATAAGTATCTTTATCAGACCTCAAACTACCAATTCCAAGAAAAACGGTTAAAAAATATTGAAGTCTTAAAGCAGGACAGCACATATAAGCCAACCCGTTGAGTGAGCCACATGACATACAGCCACAAAACCTGCCCTCACTTTGCCATCTTATATTTCAAGACTGAATCACTCAACTTCAAAGGGAGCCACATTTTTGGAAAGCTCATCAATTTCCTTATTTTATAGAATTTTGTACTACACAGCAGCCACAAGAATATCAACGCTGTGGGCTAAAAAGTGGCTGTGATTGAAAACCTCACTTTTTGGGGTTCTATTTTTGAATGCAATCCCATGCATAATTACTGTATCATGCATATTGTAATAATTATGCATGGTTTTATCATTGTTTTTCTGCTGGACTACATAATTATTCAACAGGGTGGACTCTTTGAAAAAAGGTATATACCTCACCCCCCAAATGTCAAATCGACTTTTTCCGTGGCAAGTTTGAGTTTGGATGGCATGCCTATATCATTGAGGACCCTGCCGACGCACCGGACTGTCCGGTGTATTTGTCCGGTGGCAAAAAAGTATCCTTTCGCTACACCGGACGCAATAAGTCTGGTGTCAGTCCGGTGTTGCATACAGGGAATTTTGGACACCGGACATTTATGAAACAAAAAATTAAGAAACACCGGACGCACCGGACTGGTCATGTCCGGTGTTTTGATTGTCCGGTGGAAAAAATATCCTTCTCCAACACCGGACATACGACTTTCTTAAGTCCGGTGTAGAGATTAGTCCGGTGGTAAAAAAAATTCTCATTTTACACCGGACTTTCGCGTGTCCGGTGTTCATTAAGTCCGGTGCGTCGGCAGGGTCCTTATCATTGTTTTTCTGCTGGACTACTTAATTATTCAACAGATTTGCCTCTTTAAAAAAGGTCTTTTCAACAGGGTGGCCTCAAAAAAAGGTTATACTAAAACTAATTCATTGTTTTTCAGTTTTTGCTCCGCTTCCGTTTACATTTTCCCGCTCTGTTTACATTTTTTCACTTGTCACCGCTTGCGTAGCCATTTTTGCTGTAACATATGCTGGTCCTGGTATATGGTAGAGTCATTGGCACAAAGCTTACTTTTTAGGAAAATTACCTTTGATGCAAGATTTCATGGAATCCATACTGGCCTATTTAGCAGAGAGAAAACAAGGTCACCAGCTGCGCCCACCCACGGCACGAGTCCACAAAAAAAAGTGGTCATGCAGCAATTTTCTTACTTGAGATTATATAATAAAGTATAACAATGTTGATAAAAAGAAAACAAAAATCGACATATTCATAGTAAACATAAACGAAATTTCTTTAAAAATTCAGTAGACTTACTATCACAAAACATACTAGAGTCGACACCAACACAAAACTCTTTTTTAAGAATGCCTGTCTTCTTTTTAGTCTTAGCCACGGTTATTATAGAACTCTAAACTCGTGGTTGTTTGGAATTCCTAGTTGTTTACCATCGAATTTGTTGTTTGGTGAAGTAATTTTACAGACCATCAATAATCGTTTTTTCCTTTCTTATTGAAAATCATTTAAAAAAAATTCCTTCAAAATAAAAAACAAAAATTAATTTTAAAGGGTAAAATAAACAAAACTTTGTTTTTCAATACAGTGAAATTTAATATATTTAGATATTATAAAATAGAATCAAGTCTGGTGTTTACGCAAATAGGTCAAGGTTTTATTTCCTTGGTCACATTTTCCTAGTAATGCATTCGAATCGGTACTCAGATTTAATGACTATTGCTCTTGACCACGGCCCTGAGCGCATAGTATAGGTAGTTTGGCGCGAGATTTGCTGATTTGTTTCTCACGACGGGAGAAGACGATCACGAAAACGACGACGACACTTTCAATAGCGCAACGCACGCGATACAGCAAAATGACCCAGGGGCGGGGCCGGCCTATGCTATCAAAGACAGTGCCGTAGCAACTGGGGGGGCAAGGGGGTGCTATGCCCCCCCAATATTTTTTTCAAAAATGGTTATTTTGCAAAATGCAAAGTTTTTCTTGTTAATTTCGCTTAGCGAAAGTATTACGATAGCCTTTCGCGGCGGCGGCGGTGTCATCGGAAAAAAAATTAGAAAACGAAAGTGCTTGATACGGTGGACGAACTCACTAAATTTAATTTACAAATTACACGCTCGTATAACCACGGACGATTTTCGCGGGTTTTCTTTGGATTACGTCATATATCTTTGTGTCTTTAGCTCCACAGTTTTGATTTTTTCTTTATTTTCTTATAAGCATATACTTTATAAGAATCAAATCAATAACTCTTGATAGACGGTAATATACCTTTCGGTAATTAGTTCTTACAAAGTAAACAAGGGATGGCGCACAACATAAGATTACTTATTTTTCTTATAAGCATATACTTTATAAGAATCAAATCAATAACTCTTGATAGACGGTGATATACCTTTCGGTAATTAGTTCTTACAAAGTAAACAAAGGATGGCGCACAATATGAGCATATTTATTTTTCTTATAAGCATCTACTTTATAAGAATCAAATCAATAACTATTGATAGACGGTGATATACCTTTCGGTAATTAGTTCTTACAAAGTAAACAAGAGATGGCGCACAATATGAGCATATTTATTTTTCTTATAAGCATTTACTTTATAAGAATCAAATCAATAACTATTGATAGACGGTGATATACCTTTCGGTAATTAGTTCTTACAAAGTAAACAAGAGATGGCGCACAATATGAGCATATTTATTTTTCTTATAAGCATATACTTTATAAGAATCAAATCAATAACTCTTGATAGACGGTGATATACCTTTCGGTAATTAGTTCTTACAAAGTAAACAAAGTATGGCGCACAATATGAGCATTTATTTTCTTATAAGCATATACTTTATAAGAATCAAATCAATAACTCTTGATAGACGGTGATATACCTTTCGGTTATTAGTTCTTACAAAGTAAACAAAGTATGGCGCACAATATGAGCATATTTATTTTTCTTATAAGCATATACTTTATAAGAATCAAATCAATAACTCTTGATAGACGGTGATATACCTTTCGGTAATTAGTTCTTACAAAGTAAACAAAGTATGGCGCACAATATGAGCATATTCATTTTCTTATAAGCATATACTTTATAAGAATCAAATCAATAACTCTTGATAGACGGTGATATACCTTTCGGTAATTAGTTCTTACAAAGTAAACAAAGTATGGCGCACAATATGAGCATATTTATTTTTCTTATAAGCATATACTTTATAAGAATCAAGTAAATAACTCTTGATAGACGGTGATATACCTTTCGGTAATTAGTTCTTACAAAGTAAACAAGGGATGGCGCACAATATGACCTTATTTATTTTTCTTATAAGCATTTACTTTATAAGAATCAAATCAATAACTCTTTATAGACGGTAATATACCTTTCGGTAATTAGTTCTTACAAAGTAAACAAGGGATGGCGCACAATATGACCTTATTTATTTTTCTTATAAGCATTTACTTTATAAGAATCAAATCAACAACTCTTGATAGACGGTAATATACCTTTCGGTAATTAGTTCTTACAAAATAAACAAGAGATGGCGCACAATATGAGCATATTCATTTTTCTTATATAAGCATTTGCTTTATAAGAATCAAATAAATAACTTTTGATAGACGGTGATATTACCTTCGTTTATTAGTTCTTAAAAATTAAACAACAGTTGTTCTTAAATTGGTCTCTTTTTTTAGCGATTTTAAGCCTCGTTGTTCTTGTAAAATTGTTTCATCAAGGCTCGATGTAAAGTAGATTTAAAATTGGCTTCAATCTCTACTTCTTGTTTTTCCTATGTAGTTAAAATTCTAGGCGAAATTTTCGACTTTAAGTCGTCTTGTTTTTTCTTGAAAGCATTTTGTTTTGAGTGCATTTTCAAGCAATCTAGAGCTTAAATTTTCAAAATTCCCCCCCTCGGGCCAAACCATGGTTGGCCCTCGCGGTGTCACTGAACTTCAGCTCCCCCAATAACAAAATGCTTCCTACGGCACTGAAAGACATGGGGAAATTATTCAAACACAACAATTACTTTTGGTGAATCTATACAAGAAAAGGTCACCTCCCATAAATTACAAATTCCTATTTCCATTCCTTTTTTTTTTTTGAGAAATGTGGCTCGAACCTAAACCTTAATTTCAGCCTCATTCCTTGTGTATATTATCAGCTTTTTTATGCTTACTGATAGCGCTAGATATAATATCTCAGGTTAGTTAAGGAAAGTCCAAAACATATTTTGTGTGACGCCCACCGCTTCCTATTGCTCCTTCTCAACTGTCGCATATAGTTCAATAGAAGCGTATTAACACGATGGTTACGGGAAGTGCTGTGTGGCAAAAACTTAGATTTTAAGCTGATTTCAAGAGATATCGGTCAAAAACCTACGTTGTTATGAAATTAGGTAAGATTCAAAAGACGTCATTATTGAAAAACGGCGATGAATTCAAATCTAATAAAGCAATGAACAGCAAATTCTAACCCACAGCACGCAAAACCCTAGTAGTGTTTTTTTTCTCCTGTCAGAACTACAAAGCTACATGTTAAAGTTTAATCATGGTTTAATTCACGAGCTTACAATAAAGGCTTATATCGGGTAAATATAGCGCTGGTTAACAAAGATATTTTTATTAAAAGAATTTGATCTACAGAAAAACATTTCGTCTGTGGAAAAGATATGATCAATAATTATGTACGAAAATTGCCTCTCTTTTTATGTTTTTTTTATTAGGGCAGTTGCGTTAGCGTTAGGTAAAAAATTTGGATGGAAAACTTTCAGATTCGATTCCAAAACATCACACTACAGTTTGCAATGAAGAAGTGACGATGATATTTACTTCCTCCAGTAATAGTGATACCTTTTTGGCTCGTTTCTGTGTTTGCCTGGAACGGTAAGTCCTAAATTAGAGCTTCCATCATGAAGGTAATAAAATCATACATCATTTTCTTTTCTCTGTTTGGATAGGGCCATTTCCAGGGAATACAACACTCAATTTATGTGTCCAGATACATTTTTCTGAAGTTTTAAGAAAACTACCAGAGAGTTTACCTGGCGATAGTTGTTTGCAACAAATCTTATTAAATTAAAAGTCTCACAAGCGTATTACTATTTTCATCTTTCTTAAAGGATCGGCTGAACAAGATGGTCAGATCATCACATTCGCCGCGTAGGCTAGGAGTAGGAGGGAGTGGAATACTGTAAAACGAAAAACAACGATTGAAATAAAAAAAAACAATATAAAAGAACAACTTATTATTTTATCAAACAGACAATGCGCACAGAGTGTACACAGTAGCAGTAAAAAAAGAAGATTTTGGAAGGAATATGAAATCCGAAACTCGAGGAGCAATAAATTAGAAGAAAATTCATTCGCTTATCCCGCGTGCAGACTTCAGATGTCCCCTGTCTAGAGAATTCGGGACCAAGTTTAAACGAAGAACATATGATGTTTATCCAAGAAGTGGGGGGGGGCGTAAGGGATAGCGAATACCGACCAATTTTTAATAGAAATATCGAATACCGACCGTTTAAAACAAGCAATACCGAATTTACCGATATCGACCTAATGTCCGAAAACCCACCTATTATGTCAAGAAATACCGAATACCGATCAGAAAATAGATCTAATACCGAGTACCGACCAACCCGTACGCTCCCAAAGAATATCCCAGGGTTCAATTTAATTACATAAAGAGCAGATAAATTCTTCGAGTTATCAAAATTTGATTTCAAAACATGATCAAATCGAGCCTGATTTTTTTTCTGCTATTGAGTGTACTACGAGCTGATAAGAACTCCGGTACAGAGTACAAATAATAGCAAGTAGCTGTTGCTATGATACTCTGTACTATACTACTCGGGTATATTAATGCGTGTCCAAATTTTCGTTAATCTTTCGGAGGCAATTCCACCCCTCCTAGCATAATAGATTATACCTTTAAAGAAGCGCATTACGATGTAGAACATGAAAATCGGTGTTACAATTAATTTTAGGTTTTGCCAATTTTGCGAAAATCCGCAAAAACCAAAAAATGCTGACGTCAGCAAAACTTGTTCTTTCAATAACTCCAGTTTGGCTAATGGTATGAACATGAAATTTGGACGAGAGTTGCACATCATTAAAAGGATCATTTTGAAAAAAATATTTTTTGAAATTTTGCTGATGTCAGCACTTTATTGCAAATCTTCGTATTTTGCTGATTTCTGCTGATGTCAGCACAATTTGAAAAAAAGGATTATGCAAAAATATTTTAATTAATGATATGCAACTTTGGTATTAATACTAGGCTTTTAATAGGGGCGGTTCAGAACTAGGGGGGGGGGCTGTTCCTGTACTTGGTTCCTTAACTTTTAATCTAGTAGGTCTTTGCCCCGCAGGGGCTTTTGTTGCTTCACGTAGCGGACTTGCTCGCCAGAAAAATATTCATGTTCAGAATTCATGTTTCTTCCGATTCTGAGCGGGCCGCCGCGGTTGATTAAAAAATGTTCGCGCACACCTAATATTATATCTCGTTTGTTGCTACTTGGTACTTTATAAGAATCAAATCAATAACTCTTGATTGAAGGCCATATACCTTTCGGTAATTAGT
This sequence comes from Clytia hemisphaerica, assembly GCF_902728285.1. Classification (NCBI taxonomy): domain Eukaryota; kingdom Metazoa; phylum Cnidaria; class Hydrozoa; order Leptothecata; family Clytiidae; genus Clytia; species Clytia hemisphaerica. Next base: position 36,592 of record NW_027103335.1, read on the forward strand.
TCTTAGAAAGTAAACAAAGGATGGCGAAAAAATTGAGCATATTTATTTTTATTATAAGCATATACTTTATAAGAATCAAATCAATATCTCTTGATTGAAGGCAATATGCCTTTCGGTAGTTAGTTCTTACTAAAAAGTAAGCAAAGTATGGCGAAAAAGATGAGCATATTTATTTTTATTATAAGTGTCTACTTTATAAGAATCAAATCAATTTCAGAATTTTTGGCGTTTCCACTGTGATAACATGTGAGCGATAACTTCTCTCTTTGAGATGTGAGCGACCGTCTATCGCATGTCATCTCAAAAGTAAAGTTGAAACCAAGCTTTCCTCCTCCGACTTAAATTTTATCGATAAAACGAATTTAAAATCTACACATGCGTTATTTTGCTAACTTAGGGATATTTCGAAAGGAAGCTCTGCGGGGCATTCTTAGCGACAGCTACTTGCTAGTTTTTATGTAATTTGGCACACTTTGTCATGTAGGTAACTTTTTACAAAAAATCTTTTTGATGGCGTCACTCACCATGCCCAAAGTGAGAAAAATCCGAAAAAAAATTGCTATTGTATTCTAGCAAAAGCTTTAGAAAAAAGTTTCCTGCTGAGCTTAAAAATGCCTTTTGTTCTAAATTTTCAAGAAGATAAGATTTAAATAAACGATATATTTGACATAAAAAATAAATTTGTATTTGTTGTATTGGAAATGTGCCAATGTCAGACCTTACTGTCAAAAATGTCATCATGCTCATTAAACAATAGGTGGCGCGAAATCAAAATCAAAATCAAAATCAAAATCAAAATCAAAATCAAAATCAAAATCAAAATCAAAATCAAAATCAAAATCAAAATCAAAATCAAAATCAAAATCAAAATCAAAATCAAAATCAAAATCAAAATCAAAATCAAAATCAAAATCAAAATCACCCTCGACTCCATGGCTTATCTAACCCCCTTACGCTATTGATGATTCTGATGGACGCGTTGACGGGGGATATAAGCCCTGGTACACATAGAAAACGAAAGTGATTTCAGGGTGTACGCGAATCGGTGTTGATTAGCAAAGTCCCATAATGACGGATAGGAAAAAAAATCTTGTCCGAACTACGGATGGTTTATATCATTTTTCAACAAAATAAAAATAAAATACAAACTAGCCACAACCAGACTGTCAAAATGTTTGAGCCAAGCTGTTTCTCCAAAGCAAAACAGAATATGCAAGAGGATCACTTGTCACTTTCTTGATTTCTTTCTCATTGAATATGAAGAATGTTCTTCTGATCAAGCAAAATGCCATTGGAATTTCATACTGCTAACGAACACTATAGAGGGAACTAAACAAATTTGATGCTGATTTTCTACTGTCTGCTGCTGAATGAATAAAAAGACATAAGAACTATGTAAAAGGTCCTATGTCTACGCTGTCTACGTATAAATATATCTCTGGTACTGATGTCAGCTAGCACTCAATGGCTGAATGCCAATTGTGTTCATCGATCTGGTTGGATGAATTGGAAGTTGCCTTCTTTAGAAGTGGGAGTTTTAATGGCATATCCATAAAATGAAATGGACTTATATGGATTGAATAATAAAGTATATAAGATTATA
>NW_027103335.1:40282-61361 GCF_902728285.1 Clytia hemisphaerica
CACCCTCGACTCCATGGCTTATCTAACCCCCTTACGCTATTGATGATTCTGATGGACGCGTTGACGGGGGATATAAGCCCTGGTACACATAGAAAACGAAAGTGATTTCAGGGGTGTACGCGAATCGGATGTTGATTAGCAAAGTCCCATAATGACGGATAGGAAAAAAAATCTTGTCCGAACTACGGATGGTTTATATCATTTTTCAACAAAATAAAAATAAAATACAAACTAGCCACAACCAGACTGTCAAAATGTTTGAGCCAAGCTGTTTCTCCAAAGCAAAACAGAATATGCAAGAGGATCACTTGTCACTTTCTTGATTTCTTTCTCATTGAATATGAAGAATGTTCTTCTGATCAAGCAAAATGCCATTGGAATTTCATACTGCTAACGAACACTATAGAGGGAACTAAACAAATTTGATGCTGATTTTCTACTGTCTGCTGCTGAATGAATAAAAAGACATAAGAACTATGTAAAAGGTCCTATGTCTACGCTGTCTACGTATAAATATATCTCTGGTACTGATGTCAGCTAGCACTCAATGGCTGAATGCCAATTGTGTTCATCGATCTGGTTGGATGAATTGGAAGTTGCCTTCTTTAGAAGTGGGAGTTTTAATGGCATATCCATAAAATGAAATGGACTTATATGGATTGAATAATAAAGTATATAAGATTATAATCTGCTCTGGGTATACCTACAACTGAACTTGGCTTTACTTTTTATGTCCTTGTATAACTTTGTGTGCGTAACCTGATGCCTTACCCAAGTGACAGTACAAATATGGATTGACGTGAAATGTATATAATGAGATATGGATTTGAATAGCGGTAAATGATAATGACTGAATGATATTTGGGGAACGTCTTTTGACGCCTGAGTGAAACTACCTGATACCAATGACTGACAATGTTGAACGTTTAAATGGGAATGGTGACTACTAATTTTTATCATTTTGGCACTTGAGAATATTGTTCAACATTTTTTCAAAATACACCTGAATGATAATTATATAAACAGATATAAACACAATGCCATTTATGTACATTTTGGACTGATAATAAACTTGCCAAAATTGGAAATAATATTTAATTTTTATTTTGTACAAACTTTGAATATTTCAACCTTTTGGCAATAAACAAAAAGGCAATAATCATGTTGCTCAGTACAATTTTAAACTTTTATGTTTGTCAAATGTTTTGAATATTTCTAAAGATCGAACAAATTTTTCAAACAAATTCAGAAGATTGAATCAAAAATGAATTTTCAGATTAGTTCAAGCTCTTTTATTTCGATCCAAATGATTTGGAAATTTATGACAAATAACCTTTTTGTTTTGGAAAGTACAAACCTCTTGACTTTCTTCCAAGATTTCTACATTATTCTGTTTTTTTTTAAGGAAAATAAGTTTCTTCCATAGAAAATAGAAATTTGTTGACTTTTTCTTGTATTTTTAAAGGAAAATATCTCTGTGTTTTTCATCTTTGTATTAAGAATAACTGTTTATGTTTTGAAAGAAAATGATTTTTCTGCATTTTTCAAGAAAAATGTCTCTGTATTCTTATAGGAAACTCAATTTTTGTATTTTGCAAGGAAACTTACGTCTGACTAGCAGTTTGCTTTGAATTGTGGTAAAATTTGAAAAATTGAAAGACATTTTTTTTTACTTTTAATAAAAAGTGATCCTCTCTTAGCAAATTTTCTTACCAAACTTTTTTTCTTTCAAAGAAATAGAAATCATTTTCTACACTTCCCCCCTTTTCTATTTTCAGACTGCTCAAGAAACTAATTTCTTATTTCTAAATTTCTAAAGTAAAAACTTGCTAATTTCCTACAAGGTTGGTCACCCAGAAAGTTTTACAAGAATGTGATGAGATTTGTTAAAAATCAATCAAAGTTTGCTGCCCCTTTTCCATGGTTGGTTTTCCTTAATTTCCAGTCTCCTAGGAAATTTTTTTATCCTTTTTTCAGGATCTTGCTTGTTTCGTCCAAAAATCCTGCAACAAAAAAAAAAAGAATATAATATTGCCAAACAACAGCATAAAAATTTTACCTGAGGACAGGATAATTTTTTGGAATGAACAGGTTGGTATCGCAGATTTGGGTTCCACTTGAAAAGTTTTATTAGGTCCTTTAAAAATCAAACCTATTAAATTATTATTATTAGTTTGTTGAAAGATAAAGATTGACATGGAAAGCTTCAAATAATAAAAGGGACACTTTATATAAAATAAATAAAACTTTCATTCTCTAGTAAGATAATTCTTGTTAGCTGTTAGCCTTAATGAACTACAATTTTGAAAAATTACCTTGTACAAGGATTATTAAAATGGATTAAAATACAATTACAAACAACAATCAATATTATTATGTTGTATAAAAATTCCTTTAACACCTCTTTTACACTCAATTTTCATATTTTGGATAATTTCATAATTTTGTAAAGAGATCCTGTGAAAAGTCAATTTAAAATTTCTGTGCACTGTTACGCATACATTAAAGGAAGAAATTTTGGCCAAAAAGTTCCCGCCAAATTTAAATTTTCTCAAATCGATTTTTCACTATTTAGACGTCATAAAAGGGGGTATTTCAAACATTTTCACCTTAATTTTAATCCTTGAAACCCATCATGCCAAATTAAATTCCCGCCAAAAATTCTTCCTTTAATGTAATTTCAATATTACAATTTTTTCTATTCTCTGTAAAAGATTACCTGTTACCATTACGGTAGTATTATTTTTTTTTGTTCAGTATTCTTGAATAGAAAAAATCTAATCTTGACAAAATCAATTCCAGCAGAAAATCTTACTACACGCTTTTTTTTTATAAGAATAGTGTACTTTGGTTGAGGGTAAGCATTATTCTTATTTTTCTATTGTTCTAAACAATAGGCCTATTGTTTTAAACCCGAAATCTCACCCTGATATTCTTATAGAAGTTATTCTTATAAAAGAAAAAGCGTGTATTTCACGAAATTATAATTTCCATCATGCAAAATTTTTGACTTTGATACAAGATTCTTGCAGAATCCCTCCAGTAGCGTAGACAAGAGGGGCGCAAAATTTGTGTAGAAGAGCAGACTTTCATGGCATAGTAATTATCTATTCATAATATAAAAATATAATTACTGTGTCATAAAAATCTGCTCTCCTACACAAATTTTGTGCCCCTCCTGTCTGCGGTACTGCCCTCTAGAAAATCTGGAAATAACCCAAAAAACTTGAATGTGTATTTTTTGGAGAATAATTCTACTTTGGGCAAAAATTAGTATTTTTAATATAATTGATGTTAAATTAGCATGCAAAGATCTGAAGATAAACTTACCGTCAATGGCTCTTAACTTGGGACAGTCTGCTAAAAACATGGGACAGCAATTCGGCCATCATTTACAGAACCCTCCAAAGTCATTTAATTAACATAGTCGCAAATCTCATAGAAAACAAACTTTGTTGTCAAGAGAGATTTAGCAGTAAGTGAAAATACAGACCAGAAAGTCAATCCCATCCCATTATATGACCACTCGTCCCAAGTTAGAGCCGTTGACGGTTACACAGGAAAAAATTCAGAAAAATTCCTTGTGACTTTTTAGTGAATTCACATTGAATCTAGGTGAAAAGTTGCAACCTTTCTACAATTCACAGCTTTTTGAGTGAATTATTGAATGATTGCAGCTTTTCACCATGAATTCACTAAAATGTCACGGTGATTTTCTCGTAAATCTTATCATTTGATGTCCACAATATAATATATAAACAATGGCCATATTATTGCAAAAATCCTTTCAGTGTCTTTGGCTGCCAAATGTATAAATACTACGATCCATGTACAACTGTTTGCAGGACAAAAATGTCATTCTAAAATTTTAAACATGTACGTTAACACCAAATTATTGAGCAATGTTAATTTTAGCAACCAGAAATACCAGGGCTAAAAAACACAGTAATCTCTCAGAGTTTTTTATAACTCAATTCAACGAAAATGAAGTTTATTCCATAAATTGGTTGATGCTACGTTAAATCTCATCTGATAAATTCATTCTTCAGTTCGCCAGTGTTGCACATCTTTCACAGCGGCAAAAAAGCAGCTGCCATGATGTATGTGATTTGATAAATACCCTTTTAGGTTTACTCGGTTGACATTACTGCATGGGCTGTCTGGTGGGGCTGGTTATATAAGACATAGTAGTCAATCAGCTACTCTTCAAATTGCCATTGGAAAATAATAAGCATGAGATTTGTTTTATCAGTGCGTCACAAACAGCCATATAAACAAAACTCAACATTCTCACAAAAGTTGTCTTTTTGATTTCCCAAACATTCGTCTCAAGCGTTCCCTTCCACAATAATTTATGTAATTGCAATTGCGGTCAGTCCACAGTCGGCTTCAACATATACACGTGTTTTTATTTACGTGACCGAAGTGCCTACTAAAACAATCCGGGGGTAAATAGCGAAGCAACACAGCAGAGTATTCGTAAGTATCTTTTGGCATTGACAATGAAATACAATATATTATACTATATTTCCTTAATTCAAAAATCAAAAATTCATTTTTCATTCGCGAAAAATAAAAATAAAAGAATAATGAATTAATATTACATACTAAGACGCCCCCGTCTTTTACTCTCATTTAATTTCCAATCTCGGCACGTGCAAAACGCCCGTCGCCCAATATTCACCCAATCAGCTTAATTCCTTAATTGTCCTTGACTTCAAAAAAGATTTGAATTATGAGTTTAAATGATTACAAAAAACAAAAAGTTTGATACTTCATTAGTGAAATATCAATAAATTCCTGGTTTCAATTTTCAGTGGGCGTTCTTCTAGGGCTTCGTTTATCGCGCAATTTTTGCGCACACAAACTTTCTCGGCCGCTCGTAATAAAACTAAAACTCACACAGACAGTTTAATTGATATATGTAAATTTTATTGAGAGAAAAACAGTCAAAGTCCAGGCCAGTTATTAGTCCACACTCAACCACTTGCTTCCCATCCATCAAAAACGAGAAACCAACTTTTCAAGATATTGGTTTTCATTGCCGTGGTCGTACAGCGTAAAGCTATTCACAGTATTTTGATGAAAATTATCCTAGTAAGTGCGTTCGCAGCTCGATTTTCTGTCTTCCCGAAATCTTTCTCTCACTCACTCAGCCAGAGTCCAAAGGTCGAAAAATATCAAGAATCTTGATATTTTTCATTTAACTGTACCAGGGCCCTAAACGATTCCTCCAATTATACGGTACTGGCCTCTTTAAGTCGCTTAAATCGTTTATCGGCCCTGGCTCGCGAGGGTGAATCAAAATCCGAGAAAATCAAAATCAAAATCAAAATCAAAATCAAAAAATCATAAAATCAAAATCAAAATTAAAATCAAAATCAAAATCAAAATCAAAATCAAAATCAAAATCAAAATCAAAATCAAAATCAAAATCAAAATCATAAAATCAAAATCATAAAATCAAAATCAAAATCAAAATCAAAATCAAAATCAAAATCAAAATCAAAATCAAAATCAAAATCAAAATCAAAATCAAAATCAAAATCAAAATCATAAAATCAAAAAAAGGTACCCTTAAGGGTGGTACCCGCTCCATTTGCCTAAGTCCCCCCCCCCGGGCTCATGGCCTAAAAGTGCAATAACGTTTTCCCGCCAATTTTAGCCCTTAACCGATTCAGCCGTCGGTCAAAACCTCAAAGTCAAAGACTTTCCTGGGAGTCTAGGAAAATATTTCTTAGTTCCTAACCGGTTCTTCCTTCCTAGCCGCTAGATATATTGTGACATGCGCATAAGTTGTCAAAGTTCCATACGGGTGATGGTCTGGATTCTGTGCTGTGCTTGGGTGTATGAGATGCCAGACATTTGAATTTAATGTACAGGTTACAAAGATGTTTCAGTCAGAAGTATTATTTCAGATAAGTATCCTATTAAAATTTGGTATAATCTAACTTTTACTCTTGCCAAACTTTTTCATAAATATTGTGCTGGAGTAGGTTTGATCAATACTCTCTAGTCTACTATATTTTCTTAGACCAGAAGCTTCATTCAGAACTTTTCAGCCTTGTTGAAGGACAGTAAGTAGGCTATCCAAACTTATAGCAGCTATGTAAATAAGGAACTCGATAAGGAACTTTGAGGCTGAAATTCTCTATAAAAATAAAGAACTCCAGGCTCAGAGCAAAGTTAAAGTTCCTTAAAAAAAAATAAAAACGTGTAACTGCATTTGGGGTCAAAAATTGGATACCACCCCTAATTAAGCAGTAAGCACCTCTGATACTATTTGTTTTACATAGAAAAGAATGATTCCCCTGTTTTCGCCTCTAAATGACGCTGAATAAGCTCATAAACCTGATAACACAGAAAAACCTTTTTTGTGCTTTGGTATAATTAATAACTACTACTATGGTTTAAAGCTTAAACTAACAGGATTTTCTTTTTAACATCTGAAGATACAAGAACTATATTTTAGAAACATCAATAATCTAACTAAAGAAGTTTCTTTAGTTAGAAACGAAACGAAAAACGAAAGAGAAACGAAATCTTCATATATCCTATCTAAATAAAAACATTTTTGAAGTAGATAAAATGAACAAGAAAAATTTAATATATTTATATTGCCCTTTGCCATTAATCTTCTTATAGACATGGTCAGAGTCTCCGTAACATATACCGTGAAAAAGGGTAACTTGCATCATTGGAGGCTAACATGCATAGCCCTCAAATGAAAGACCCAGCTGGTCATTAAAATACAAAAATAAATCAAAACAAAAATGGTAGAGTAGAGCTGCGAGCAGAGCTGCGTAGTTGTATTTTAATGACCAGCCAGGTCATTCATTTGAGGGCTATGCATGTTAGCCTCCACTGATGCAAGTTACCCTTTTTCACGGTAAGTTGAACGTTTTGTACAGAAAAAGCTTATTTCACTCTCAAGTCATACTTGAAGTCAGATTGATTTTGAATTGTTTTCATAAGTTTTGGCAGTCATATATTAAAATTAGCCAAGTGACAGCAACAAGAGCAACGTTTAAAAGACTTACAAGACTTACTGAAACTGACTGAAAGACTGAGAGAATTGCCTAGTTTTCAGAAAGGTAGAAGTTATGCAAACCCTTTTCAGGACTTTCTATAAAAAAGCGCCACATCAAAGCAGAAGGCTTTAAAGCATTGTGGTTTTAAAACATCTCTAACTTCACTAAAAGTTTATAAGACCTCTTCAAATATGTTCAAATCAGCTGTCTGACTTTTGCATCAAATCCAGTCAAATCTCTTGTTATCAAAAAAAGAAGACACTACAAAATCAAACTGAAACAAAACAAATGTAATTGAATGTGGTGTGCCGGGTGTGTCTTTCCTCCTGTGAATAGAAGACACTGCAAAGTCAATTGCAGTTTTTAAGGTTCAAGTACTACTATGGTGTAGGTATCTTATGTTGTGGATTGAGTTTGCTTAAGTTTTTACATAAAAAAGCATAAACTGTCATCTATTTGGAATCATCAAAAGTCATAGGTTTGGGTGGGAGGGGGGTCTGACACTTTCAAAAATGTTGGTATTTTATAGGAAAACAAGGGGGGATTTGACAAGACTAATTTGAAATTTTACAATCAGACAACTCTTCTGTCTTAACCCTCGTTTTGATATATTTTAATTTGTAATCAAAAAATTATCAATACAAATTGATGTATAATCAATAGCTAATTGATACTCATAAGTGTTTTTAGGAGTTTTAAAATTACCTATCGATTATCGATTTTAATTAGCAGTGGGCTATAGAGACTTTCTTTTAGCAAAATTAAGTTTGTATAATTTTTTTTGGTTGGTTGGGACCCAAATAACATAAATCTAAGATATTTTTTGATATTTCCAAAAAATGGCAGTTCTCTGCCCTTTTTTATGCCCAAAATGGGCCATTTTCGGGCAATTTTGCTTGGAAAAAAGTAGGATTAGAATGTAACAATTATTGTTTTCTCCTGTCAAACCTACAACAACAAAGAGTGGCCAAATTCTTTTTCCTCTTAGAGAGACGATGTTACAATGAAAGGGTAATTAGTCCTCTCTGGGTCCCTCTGTCTTTATCCTGGCTTGGGACAGGCTGACTGTCATTTAAGACAGTCAGGCGACATTACCCCAGCGGCCTGTACAAGATGACAACAAACCAAACTCCAGGTAGAAAGTATATATATATACCATATTATATATAAACCTGTATAAAATTCAAAAGTAGGAATTTGGGCCAAAATTTACTGAAACTGGCGAGATAAGGGTTTGCCTGGGAATAAAATCTAAAATCTGTTCTGTTGATGAACCTCAAATTAGGCTTAAAATGCTCCTTTAGAAGAGTAGGTTTAGAATTTAACAATTATATACCTCCACTATAAAATTTAAAAAATAAAATATTTAGGGATCCAAAATAGAACGCAACAGGGAAAGATACTGAGTTTTGCCTGGGAATAAAACCTAAAATCTGTTCTTTTTGTCCTACAAACCTCAAAAACTTATAAGAGAAAAGGGATTAGGAAGGGATCAATGAGTATTCTCCTACTTTAATGAATGAAAATTTTATTTGTTTTATTTGTACTTTATTGTAACTAGAATAAGAAATATATGTTATCAAGAGAAATGTCTCAAACTAATGAAGAACGACTCAACACAAGCATTAATGAGGTAGGTAAACCTTTCTTGGAAGATTTTTTTTGTATGGAAGAAGATAAATGACCTGGTGCAGAACTCTATTGGCATAGTGTGCAAGGGGGTTCCAGGGCCCACCTAAAAATTCAGGTCCCACCTAACCCTAAATTTCCCACCTCCATTCCAGACTCCCAGATCCCAGCTAAAACTACTATCCCCATGAAAAATTATACTAATACGAACAAGGTAAACAAAAATTATTGTCCATGATAGGAAGATGCTAACGTATTACAAACACATTGCTATGCTAATGCTTATATTGCCATGCTAATGCTTATACATATATTGCCAAACACTGCAATGGTTGTATTTGATTTGTTTTCGACAATACAATTGGCTTCTCAAAATAAGAAAGGGACACTGTCATTTAAATGGTACAAATCATGCACCATGCCAAAAATGGCTTAAAATAAGGTTTTTGTAATAACTTGCCCAAATTACATCAAAAATTAGGGAAAATCTCAGAAAACCTCTATATTAACATTAGAAAGGGTAAAAGATGGTTAAAATCACCCCAGGGGGTTAAATGGCCCAAATATGGCTAATTTGTTGTCCAGACAAAAAGATTGTCTTAAAAAGGGCCATTTAAGCTTAGTCTATACCAAACCTAGTTTAAACTAAAGCTGAATGGTTGTTTTAACTCCTAATAGTAAAAAGGCCCACTTTTTACGTCCAAAATAGGACAATAAAGTTGTCCTTAATTTTACATTAGTTTTAGTATCTAAATTATGAAAGTGGTCAAAACTGAAACTATCAAGTGATCTTTAACACAAAAATACTATGGATAAACATAAAACCTGTAATGTGAAAAGTAAAATGGGCAGATAAAAGGTCCATTTTTGGACAAATTGTTGTCTTTTAGCTCTTCAAAAGAGGAATTTTTTCTTTTATCTTTAGAAAAAGGTAGAGCTATAATAAAAAAGAGTGGAACAACTCTCCTAATTTATACTGTAAGAATATAAACTAAGAAATACTAAATTAGTTTGAATGTAAAAGGGTCCAAAGTTAGACAAAAATTGTCCTGCAAATGATATCTAAAAGCTCCATAGTCTATCTATTTTTATCGCAACTACAAGACAACATTTTGTCCATTTAATGGCCCGTTTTGACTTATCCCTCATGTTTTTATCATGATTTGGGGTATAATAGTACCAGCTGTAGCTGTTTTAGAGTCAGATATAGGTTAAATGGTCCATATTTAGGACAATTAATTGTCCATACTTTAACTGTTATATTTTACAAAAAGGACAATTTATTGTCCTTTTTGGGACCGTATAACCAAAATTTGTTATCTCGACACTAATTGTAAACCATTCATACAGTTTTGTGCAAAATTTTAGCTTATATAAGCTAATAGTTTTGGCACTATTTTGGAAAAGATAAAAATGGTTGAATCCCTAGCGTTAGAGCACAAAAAGTGGTTAATTTAAATACATTTGCCTTTAGGACAACAGATTGTCCATCAGAGGGGCCGTTCAACGATTTTCATTTTAATCATCTTATGTTTGAGATATTTAGAGCCTGATCTGAGAGGATCTTGAATGAATTTTTGTTTTAAAGTTGATTTTGATGACAATTAATTGCACATACTTTACAACATCTAGGACAATTTATTGTCCATTTTTTGGACCTTTTTACGAGATTTTATAATTGGAATCTTGTTGTAGGATAAGGTTCTTCATGTGTACCAAATCTCGACTTGATCGGAGCACCCTATCAAGACTTATTGATCTTGGATAACTCATTATCCTTTCAGTTAGGACAATTCATTGTCCTTTTTAGGACTGCAGTTCAAAAGCTTATATCTCTTTAAGTATACCTTTTACAGTTACAGGACCAGCATGGGTCCGAAAACGGACCTTTTAACTTAACTACAGGTATCAGTGTAGGGCCTAGTAGACATTTACGAGTCTTTAACTTTCAAAACTAGTCAGGGGTTTAAAGATGGTGCAAAAACAGCTATTTTTTGTACCATTTAAATGACAGTGTCCAAAGGGCAAAAGAAAACATTCTGGAAAATATTTTCTGATGTAAATCTAAAATCTAGCCCAAAACACTTTAAATTCTTTTAGTACCATTGGGTACTAAAATAGTAAAAAGGTGGTATCCAGACTAAAATTTCAGATTTTTTTTTAGTAGATTGGTAGGAAAATTGGTAATTTTGATAATCTTTTTATGATTTTCTCAGAATATTTGCAATTTTTCGAAAAATAAAAATATTCTCATAAGAAAATTTCCCAAGAATTATGTTTGCATTCAATCAAATATCTTTAATGTTTGCTCAATTCAGAAGCAGCATTGTTTAATAGATTTTTGAGGAAAATAGATATCATTTTGCATAAAATCAGCACTCGCGAGGAAAATGGTTCTGGGAAGACAAAATTTGTCTCGAAAATACCAAAATTGGGTGATCTTTGTGTCCTAATGTCTTTAAAATATTTAATGCAAGGACTGGCAAGGGTACTAAAATACCACTTGTCAAAATTAAGGTGGTGGTATACAAGAAATTCTCCAAAATACTTTAGTATGATTCATATTATGACCAAGATTTTAGTACTGATCCCTCCCCCTGAATAAATTACAGTATAATAATAAAAAAGAGAAAAGCTTGGAATAATAAAAAAATTATTTATAAAATATAACAGAGATAAGAAAAAAACTTTCACATTCACCAACAGTCACCAAAACACCAAAACTCCCACCTAAAAAAATTAATGGCTATGCTAAACAATTGTTGACAAAGCCGTGTGGACAAAATTTCAAATCCTCCAACCAACTCATCTCAAAAATCTAGGGTCGGGTGATAGCAAACCAACAATTTATTAAGTCAGCCTAAGTCAGCATTATGGATCTCCAGACTACACACTTTTTTCCCAAAGAGATGCTAAAATGAAGAAGATAATCTAATAGCTAGAAAATAGTAATTTTAATCAATTGTAGTTTTTTATTTATTATAGGCTGGGAATGAATTTATTTTCCAAGGCGGAAAAACATATGTCAATGGGAGAGAACCAACTGAAATTTTCTCCTTTACACTCAAGCAAGAAGGGGAGGTAGAAAAAGAAGAGGATGCATTGGAGGAAAAAGCCACCCGTATTGTATGCCAGCTGTCAACCAATACTTTTTCCAAGTAATAAAATATGAAGTTTTTTAAAGCCATATTTAGGCACCAACATTTTCCAACACTATCTCATCCATACAGGCGCCGCGGCTCGACATTTTAAGTGGTCGGGCCACATAATATAGTGTCTAAGGAGGCCCCACCATGGTTGGCGCCGACGGGGTAGAAAATTTTGCGAATTTCACTCCCCTAGATTGGCTAAAACAGCCCCTTTTCTTGAAGAAGATATCTTCACAAATCCATAAAATTTGTTCCAAAAGAGAAATTTAGTCAGCAAATTTATTAATGTTAGACTGTGTTTTGTAGAGCCTTAAATGATAATGTATAAAATATATTCATACAATGATTAGTCAAGATGGATGAAATATCTGAAATAAAAAGAAGTTTACAAATCGTTTTCTGTAAATTTGCCGAAAATATTTAGTCGCTCAGGTTGAACTCTAACAAACTCATTGGCAATATCAATCAGGGATACAGTATGTGGCCCCCAAAACGGCGATCAAATTTGAAATTTCTGTCAAATCTAGACGAAAAGAGATTTAACAAAATTTTTGCTGCATGAAAACCTTTAACATCTCTACTTTATTTCCTGCAAGTTCTTTTTCAAAATTTTCAATTTCAACAATATTTTTCAATCGCTTAAAGATAGGTAGCTTTTTTCTAATGGCCCCCAAAACGAAGGTTTGAAATTTTAGCGATTTCTCGAGATATCTTTAAGATATGAATACAAAATTTGGACCATAGTTTTGAAATATGATTTAGAGGGTTTTGGGCATAAATTTATTTGATAAAATTTTTACAGTATACCCTTGGTTGTCAAAATGCAGGTTTGCGGCCCCCAAAACGGAGGTGTAGTTAAATCAAATTATTAAGCCCATTGGTAATAAGGGGAGAAACTATGAACATATTTGTGTTTTCCCTTAAATTTACGACCCGATGGATGTAAAATTTATGATATTTATGAAATATTTCAAGATATTCGATTTTCAAAATGACAATTTTGATTTAACAACGTCTTAATCAAGTTTTTAAAAACAAATCTTTTTTGAAAATAGTTCCATTCATGTATGGAATAAGCTGTGAAAATTTTAGAAAAAAAGCTTAACTGAAACTGAAAATATTAAGCTTTAAAGATATTTTTCTCCTATATTTTGCAAAAAAATGACAGAATTTGCCATTTTTGCTGATTCAGCGAAAATTTTTATATATAATGTTAATTTTTTGTTATAAACTATTAACTCAAGGTGATAGGAATAGAATTCCAAGCTTTTTCTCATATTTAGAATTTTCGGTTTTGTCAATGCTGATTCTAGGGCTTCAAAATACTTGTTGACCTTCAAGATGCTATATCTTTTACCCAGCCTCTAAAGTCACAGATGTATTTGCATTTTCTGAACGCCATTAGGTGTAGAAAGTTTCCTATACCCCGTTTTCATAACTTATTTTCAATATCCAAGGAGCTAGAGTGAGTTATATGCAATTTTTATCTAATTTTGGTGTTAAAATATTTCCTTGAGACGCAAATATGTTATTTTGAATCTGTCTCAAACCAGCAAGAACATGCTCATTTTTAAGCATAACCATCATTCTTTCAAAATAAACAAAAATCGTTTGATTCTGATAAATCTACAAGTCAGAATCTTCATTTTAATGAAAACCTCCGTTTTGGGGGCCGTCTCCGTTTTGGGGGCCATATACTGTAGTG
The DNA here is from genome assembly GCF_902728285.1 of Clytia hemisphaerica. NCBI lineage: Eukaryota > Metazoa > Cnidaria > Hydrozoa > Leptothecata > Clytiidae > Clytia > Clytia hemisphaerica. The sequence continues at coordinate 53,797 of NW_027103335.1, forward strand.
AGTCTAATGTTTCTTTGTGTTCGTCATAGTTCAATTTTCTTTTTCTAACTGACTTTTCAAAACATTTGAAAAATTAATTTTTTACTTCAAAAAAAATTCTTTACTCTGAAAAAAAGTGGTCGGGCCATGGCCCGACCGGCCCTACCGCTGCCGCGGCGCCTGCCATATTTTAAAGTTTAATGTCAACCTCAATTACAGAGATCCCACTTTCCATGATTTTTGGAATTTTAGCATTTTTCATCATTTTTATCATGTTTTTGGCCAAGTTGGCATTATTTTAGGGAATCTAATTTCAAAAAAGGGTTTACACTGTTTTATTGAGTGTTGTTATGGTTTTATTAAGTCTTGCAAAAATGCTCATTCCCTTTACATATTAACTTGCAGAGAGAAAAAACCACATTCAATGTCCGGCATATCTCTCGATACTGATACTCTTCTTGTATCAGAGTGATGGTATCCTATTCCCCACCACATGGTATGGGTTAGGCTAAGGTACATACACTTGCAAAGTGAATGTACCTTTTCGCCAGCATAAACTTTTGTGAAACAATTTGTTAAGAATTTTTAAACACATTAACAATCACAAAAAGTTTCTGCTTGCGAAGGTTTGTACGCCTATTAGCACTTCGGTAGAGATATCATTACAGAAAATTTTGGTTGTTTCCTCATACATTTAAAATCTAAGTAAATTATAATGAATGTTTTGGTATTGGCTTAAATAAAAGAAATGAGAATAAAACTTTAAAGCTTTTGAAAATGGCATTTTTATGTTTTGGGTATTGAAAATGGCATTCTTTTCATGTTTTCAGTGCTTAAATAGCATTTTTTCAGGGATTTTGGCATTTTTTCATGCATATATATTTAAAAAAAAAGCCAGTGGGATCTCTGCAATTATCAGCACATTTATTTTAGAAATTTGTTAACTATTTCCTATTTCAAGGGTTATGTAAATCCTTCTTTCACACATTTAAAAACATGTTTTATTTATTCTTTATTACAATTTTCAGAAGGATTACTTTATATCAGGCGGACTTCGATGATATTACACAGTTCAGACGTGTAATACGAGCTGCTTCACCGATTCTAGTTGATATAGATTATAATGTAAGTGCTGCAACAATCAAACGATTTTACAAGTTTATGAGAAGTGAAGGAGGCAATCGGATTTTCAAAGAAGCCCACTTTATTGGATACCATGAAGACGACAACATTTGGGTATTTTCCAATCAGGTAATAACTACATTTCAAAATATTAATCTTTATATTATTTTTTCCACATATAACATACTAATTTTTTTAGTGCACCAATTTGAGATTTTTTGCAGAACAGAATTTTGTAGATTTTCAAAAAAAAGTACAGCCGTTCGGTAAATTATTTAAAGCAATGTTTTTTGCATCAGAAATTTGGAGAACTTTAATTTTTTGAATTGGTTCAAATTTGCCAAAACTATAAACACTACAAAATTTAGTTCCCAAAACCCATAATTAAGATCTTAAAGAAATCTTTGAAAGTGTATGAATCTTCACTCCTTTGTACTGTACTCATTTGTCTAAAACTTGCTGTCGCAACAAAATGATTTTTTTTTACTTGCAGCAACAGTTAAAAGGCACAACGATGCAACCTAAGTTGGAACAATCATTTTTGGTGTTAAAAGAGAATCTTGACAAATCTAAAATCTCTGTCAAAGAAGAATTGCTTTTAAAAGATAAATGCATCAGTAAAATGAAAAAGTTGGTATTCATTCTTTTCATCCATTAAATTTTTTCTTTTTCTTTTTTTTTATGTTCCAAGGGAAGAGAGAGAGCTACTATGCATAGCCAAAGTTTTAAGTTGGTGGTGTAAATTGATTAATTCGATGTAAACTATTAAGATCCTTAACCTTAAGAGTGCCTTAAGATCCCTAACATGCTCAAAACTTGATTTTTATATAAGCAACTTTAACTTTAACCCTATCCCTTATCCCAAATTGCCCTCAAAGTCATACGATTACTAACACTAATCTGTCATCTGTGAAAATATTTCATTTAAGCGACCTGTCAAACTTGAGAAATACAAATTTTCGCGGAGGTGGTTGAAAAAACATCAATTTTACATCAAAAAAAGATTTTCTGAAAAAATGTAAAGACAGAGCTTTTTTGGAAAGTTGAAATAAAAAGGAGAAAAATGAGTATGCACTGCTTATTAAACTACAATATCTTAGGTATCTTCGCACAAAAAATCAGGTTGCAGCGATCAATAGTTAATATGTTACATATCAAAACGTGAGGGTAGGTCGATGTATGTGATGGGGGGCTACCTGGCAGATGATTTTTTGCGCCATAGAAAGATTGAGACCATTCTAATGCTGTCAAACGTTTTGAAACCAAATTATCGAGTTGACGTCACTTTAAATGAAGACATTGCATAGAACGCCTTTTTTAACAAAAAATAAACAGAAAAATGAAGAAAAAGGACGAAATGAATTTTTTTTCAAAAATGACCATACTTCACCTGAAGTCCGATTCTGATAGAAGTACACTTTCTGAGTGAAAGAAAAGACTAGTTTTGAATAGCTGAGAGGCTCCCCTATCTTATCAGCTAAAAATCTTACCCCTTTGCCAAAGTTGACTAGGATTTTTTCCCCACTAAAAATCATCCGCCAACTAGCTGTGAGAAAGATCAACTTAAAATATAATATAATAATTACAATATAATCATTGAAACGAGAAATTTTAACTAAAAAATCGGTTTTCACATATATGATGAGCATGATGATAACCCACACAATGGTGTAATAAGTTTTATCTAAAGTTTTGAAGTTTTTGAGAAATCGGGCCGTATACAAAACTGTCCGCCAACCAGGCTATCCACTCTATCTCTAGTTTTTATACTTTGAACTTTTTTGGATGTCGTTTCAGCAATGTTTTATCATTTTTTTGGTAACGCTCATTGTAAATGTGTGCAAGTTCATGTTTTACTCTAATGGTTCCTTAACTTGATTTCTTATTCTGAGACTGAGCAGTTCCTTAACAACTCCTTATCGCCGTGTCAATTCAAGACAGACTTAAGTCCATTTTTTCGAAAATTGACTTAAGACCATAACCCCCTATTTTAGCATGCACGCTTTCCAAAAACGGCCTTAAGTCCACAGAATTCTAATGGAAAAGAGGTGTATTTTGCAATTCAAAAAAAATAAGAATTTAGAAAGTTCCATAATATATCAACCCTAAACAGCCTTAAGTCCTAAATTTTAGTGCAAATTTTATTTTCTATGAAGCATTGACATAAAATGTGTAGCCTTAAGTCCAACACATCTCAACCTTTAAAGTCAATTATCTCAAGATGGAAAAAATGGACTTAAGGCTGTCTTGAATTGACACGGCGTTATGTTTAAGACCATTTTCAACCACAACTTCCTTTTAAACGCATTCCTTTGTCCTTATAAAACATGTGTATATAGCATATTTAATGAAATATATATTTTCATATTTCATATTTCAGTGTTATAACAAAGATTGAATACTTCCAAGATAACAAGAATGCCTTCTTCCATGGCATGTCGTTCTGCGCCTCAAGGGTCTTTGGTGCAACAGAGCCCCAAGTTTTCGCTGCAAGTGAGTATATGTTTGGTCCATATAATAAGAATATTATGTGATACACACTAATAAACCAAAGTGTTAAGTATTTCATTTTCATACTTTTACCTTTCATTTATCAGATGAAATTAATATGGTTAGTTGTCATTAGTTGACATTACCTAAACTTCATACTGAATATTAAGAAACAAAGAGACGTTGAAATGAAAATGGTGTTCTCATTTTTGAACCAGTTCAACTCAACCAAGATCGTAGGATGAATGAAACTTTAGCATATATTGCTGAAATGTAGGTCCATTTTCTTGCAAAGCTGAATCTATGTTGATACATCTACCAGCCATATCTTAATGAATTTGCATTTAAATGCAATAAAGCATGCCATATAAAATTTTCAAATTGCCCCGATTTCCAGAAAAAAAGTGTACCTAAAAACAGTTTTGGGCCAATTTTGAGGGCCAAAAAACTTTTTGTACATTTGATTTGACTGTGTCATTTTAAGGGTCGTCGAAAAAACAAAAAAAAGTGTGGAAGAGTTAATACCAAAAGTTAAATACATTTACCAGAAAAATGATTTTCATTACAGGTGTTACAAAGTATGCCGTATTCGCATCAATAGAAAAGAATATTGGCAAAACAACAATGCTTGTGGCTCTAGCACGAGGGATGGGCTTGAAACCATCAAAGGCAAAGAAGACGCACAGGCTGATGATGGCTGGAGGAGATGGTCACACTGCTGGTGGAACATCTGCGTAAACTGAACTTATTTAGTTTTGACCTGAAACAGATATTTTCTAATGGGACTATTACTACACAATGATAATGTACAAGTTCTTGCTTGGAAAAACATTTTAGCCCCCAGCCAACAGATCTAAGCAGAGCCACCCCCTCCTCTTAGCAAGAAGCCCCTACCTTTGATATTAAAAAAGGAATCTCCATTCAGATTTTTGAATTCTAGGCCCCTATAAGCCAGCGGGTGTGTATTCTATGTAAATCGATTACATTTTCCAATTTTATCACAATTCTTTTGCAAAATCTTTCCTTTTAGGCCGCTTCAGCAAAGCATTTTATCAACAACAAACATTATGGCATTTGCGAATGAGCTGAAAGTTTCATCTAAATCATTAAGTGGTTCGCTTCAACAGAGCCATGACACCGGCTTTGGTGGCGGCTCATTCGCGCAAGGCGAAAATGTCCCTCTTGCATCTCTATTTGGTTCGACGAATGAAATCCCTGATGAAAAGTGAGTGAATGAGTCAATTCTCTGATAGAGATATAGCTGCTTCATTTTTAGATAATGCTAAGATAATCTTTTTTGATTTTATAATAGCAAAGCAACACTTTCTCTATATGCTACCCCGTACAGGTCCTATAAATTAACCTGTGTTTGTTAGTAAGTTGGTGCGCTGCACTAACTGGTAGCAGATGTATCATCAATATCATGTTATTGTTATTTTAGACTTGAAGGGCGAATTCTGTATATCACTTGTCCTCAAAGGTCGTTTGCATTTGACGAAAATAACGGCACAGCTTTAAAAGAGCAGCTAATACCTTTTACAGAGAGTAACATTGTAAGTCCCCAATATTACTTGTTTTCCAGTATATGAAGATAATCTTATGAAAGACAAATTATTGCATTAACCATTATCAGCAATCCAAAAATATCCCCAATCTGATTGGTTGAAAAGGGTACAATATATCTTGTATTTTACACGTACAAAAATTAAACAAAAGATGTTGTTGCATTGTAGTAGCAGCAATCTAGGGAGTGGCCAGAAAGTATCTACTAGTAGGGGGCAGTGGAGGATATTTTGTAAAATCCCAAAAAAATTTCGCACCCCACCCATAATCTGGAAAAAATGTTCGAACACCACCCCCCCCCCCTCATAAGGCCCAATATTTTTCGTACCGTCCCGTCCGTCCTGGTCCGTCACATAAAAATTTCAAACAAGATAAGAAATTTTTTTTTTGCGTAGGGCTTCTCATTGGGGTACTACCATGCAGAATCAACTAAAATTATGGCTAAAGGTTCAGTTTTTAACTGTGTATAAGCCTTGAACTGACATTAGGCTTAGCTGATTTTCAGTATTTCTGTGCATTTTTAAGGGAGATCTTAAAGCAATAATAACTTAAAATGACGGCAAAAAAACATGTTTTCGGCTGACCATTCCATAAAGTAGACAAAATTTGCTAACTATTTCTATACAAAGTTTACTTTTTTAATGCAACTTGAAAATTTGGTGTGACGGACGGGATACAGTACAAATTTGGTGCAATTCACCCCCTTAACCCCCTTAACCCTCAAAAATTTTGGAACCCCCCCTAAACCCTCGAAAATATTTTTGAACCCCCCAACCCCCTAGTAGATACTATCGACGACTCCTTAAAGTCGCTTGCTACAATAGTGTCCCTGCGCTTTTTTCCAACACAAAAAGTGTATTTTTTGGGTCACCAATAAACCAGTTATCAGACATTTTGCTCTTACAATATGGAAATATTTCACTCGTTCCAGATTATCCGTATGTTATAGTATACACATTTTTTTTATAAGCAACTCCATTTTTCGGGTCAGGCCTGGAGTTGCTAAGGATTTTTTGATATCCAGACCCAAAGTTGCTTGTAAGGTATTTTCAAGAATTTTTTAATTTTGAATGGGTGGTAAAGGCATTTTTCGTACATTTTCAAGGCTTTCTTTTAAAGTTGTGTCGAAGTTACTTTTTATTGCCGAGGAAAAAAGTTGCTAATTTGGATTTGAGGCCTTAGGGTTGCTAAGCAAGTTGCTTATTTTTTGGGCCGTTTTGAGGCCTGAGCCCTTAGCAACTCGGTTGCTTATAAAAAAAAATGTGTACGGAAAAATCTTGGAACTTGTGAAATATTTCTCATATTATACTCGCAACTGTCTGATAACTATTACTCAACACTGCTTATCCAATCTTCATTCCTTACTATTCCTCTTCTATCCCCAACTTTATTTTCTATTCTATTCCTTGAACGTTTCTCAGGAACAGAAATTTTGAAAATTAATTTTAGCACTCCTCATTAGCACTCCTCAAGTTGCTGGAGAAACGTTCTTTTCTTGATTTATTCTACATTTTCCTCCATCTATTTTCAACTGCCTTAACAAAATAGTTTTTCAGCATTTTTATGTTGACTTTATCTGTTTTCTCTTTTTAGGGGTTCATTTTGATGTGGGCAATTCATCATATGGATTTGTGGGAAAATGTGAAAAACTGCTTGGATGACATTATAAAATGTGGAGTCATAGCCAGATTAATGCCAGGATCGCAAACACGGCTACAACAATGTCTTGCGAGATGTATTTTGACTTCTTTCATGGTAATAATGTAATAACTCACTATCTCCTCAAATTGATAATTTGTGGACCTACCAGGAGGTCCTATAAATTAATCCGTGTTCGTTATTTAGTTAGATCGTTAGTTAGTTATTTATCAGTTATTTTCTCTGATGGTCTTCCTATAGATCAACAAGTTAAAATTGATCTCTGTTTTTTTTGACTTTGTGAAAAATTAGATCATTTTCATCAACTTGAAAAGTTTTTTAGGAGTTTATACCAAGGTAGAGAACATCTGTTCCAAATTTTGTACAAAAAACACTGCTAGATCAAAAGTTATTAAGGGTGGTGTAAACCCCCCCCCCTGATCATACCAAAATCAAGGCTATAATTTCTTGATTTTTCCTAGAGATGGGGCTGTGATCGGAGTGTGTGTGTACGCGGAAGGGGTACTGTCAAAGCGTACGCAACCGTACGAGGGATTGGGGGTCTTCGTAAACTCAACAATGGAACTCAATATGGAATACATGAAATATCGGTCTTTAATAATTATCTTTGTAATTAACATTTCAGTTGGTTATTACTACGCGAATTCAAACAGACCCTATCGAGCTGGTTTTAGATCAGCTAAGCCCCGCAGTCGGTGGAAAAGATATCCCTTTCATCGTCAAACTTGGTGAAAGCCTGATCTTGCACATTC